>NC_142414.1:10617500-10776944 GCF_059516105.1 Syngnathus floridae | reverse complement strand
TTGTCTTTATTGTAATTTTGAGTGATTTCAAGTGTTTACAGGTCAATGTTTTTGTTTCCATCTTAAATTCAGATCCAAGCCACTGGTGAGGACATAATGCCCGTGGATGATAGTGGCCCGCCGCAGCCCTCTCACTGTGACACAAGATGGTCACAGCAGATGTCAGGCCTCCCTCACAAGCTCCTGCAGCGCTTGATGCCTTTCCAACGGGAAGGAGTGCATTTTGCCCTATCTAAGAATGGAAGGTAAGCAACACCCTCAGTGAGATCATCCCAGTTCTGTTATTTGTTGAAAATATACTGTAAGTCAGGGCAATCTTTTATCTCATTTGACCACTATCACATGCACAGTTATGCACACATGATGTGCTAAATACTGGTGCCAGCAAACAACCACAAAAGAGGCTATGACAATGTTTTTAGCCTCACAGTGCCATTGTAATGTATTGTATTTACAGTGTAGTGAAACAAAACGTGTCTAAGTGTGTGCTCGATGCGTTATCATTATTCACTTGAATTTATTCATGAATGTGACTGTCTCGCGGGTGTTTTATTTTCAATTTAAGTGTATCAACAATGGGGTCTTCTGCAAACAAGCATTTATGACACACTTTGAGCCAGGAGCACGGTTGTAAACAACATTGCATATTATAATGGCTTATAAAGTACTATATTTTATTAGTTTTACTACCAGATACTTTGAACAGTATATTTCCTCTGAATAATCCTTTACTTTATCTTAAATAACATTTCAAAAAGGACTAAAGACCCACCTTTTAACTCTGGCCTAAATATTTGTTTTATTGCTTTTATATTTTTACTAGTCTCTTGTTTTAAAGTGTTACTTGCACTGTAGCACTTTGAGATTTGGTGCCAAATACAAAGTGCATTATGAATTAAATTTATTATTATTATTGTTATTATTATTATTATTATTATTATTATTATTATATATTGGTTTTTTTCTTATCTTAAATTGGTACAAATAATTCATATATTGACTGATATGAAACATTGATATTGTGATACACTTTTCAGTCATATCCTCCAGCTCTGTTTGGAAGGTAATTTAGTCAAGGTGGATCTTTTTTAACTGTCTCCCAAAGGAAGTTTCTTAGCAAGTATTGGAATTCGGCAGCATAAGTATACCAGGATCTGACTGTAGTCTAACTTATCCAGTTGATGCATGCTCGAGTTCTCAGGGAGGTCAGCACTGGGGCAGCCAATCTGAGTAGCTTCGCTGTGATGCGGTGGCCCTATTGATTCAGGAACACGAAAAGGCGCTGCTTATGTGCACGGGCAGCTCAGAAGTCAATTGACTTTTGTTGCATTACATGAACAGCGCTGTCAAATGGCATCAGTGTAACAGGGAGAACTGTTTGGTTTTTGTGTCGTCTGAAAGACAAGCAGAAGTGATTTTGGCGCGTCTGTGGCACAACGTTGGTCATCCAGTACCCGAAAGGTCCGCTGTTAGATTCCCGCTCTGCCCGAGTCATGTTTTTGTGTGCTTTGGCAAGACATTTCACCCACCTTTCCTCCGATGTCCCTCCTACTGGTGTATGACTGGGTGTGAATGTTTGGTGTTAGGAGGTGCACACTCAGGGAAGCTGTGGCCACAGAATGTAGTTTGCCACCACCAGAGTGAGAATATGTGAATACATGAATAATAGTATCCACCGTGAAGCGTCTGAGTGTCCAAAACAATCTACTAGGGCTGCTCAATTAATCGAATTTTAATCATGATTACGATTTTGGCTTCAGACGAGAAAAAATGATTATTTGGTGTTTCCGTTCTAAGACATGCATGCGCAACTCAACCCCGCGTATGTGGAGAGTTCAGCTTGAGGCCATATTTAACAGGCAGTGTTCTACCTGAATGCGTTCAATGAACGAAAGTTCATGAACTCGTTCATATTTTAGATGAACGTGAACTGAATTTTTGCTTCGTGAACGTTTTTGTGAACGCGCTCATTTTGGGACCAACGAATGGTTTTGAATGGCAGTTTACTTTCGTTCAAGGATGCCCCAGGTTTTTAACCTTTCACTTCTTAGACACCAAGTCAAGTTTATTTATATAGCCCTAAATCACAGGCAACGGACTTCATAATAGAACCCTGCTAAACACAATGCAGGGGTAAAGGGATTTGGCAACCCCGGCCACCAACAGTCGCACGGCGCGTGCCTTATTAAAATGCGACGAAAACACGATGACAGATGCTCCATTCGATGAAAACACGTCATGCGACGAGCATCCCCACTCGCCCTTCCTTGTCAGACAGCAATGATAAGATCTCATCCTGTGAGAACATTCATGAATTTTAGGAGAAGGTTTAGTGCTCTCAATGGCGTTGAACCACAATTTACTCATAATGAGATTGTTTCTCTTGTTGTAGTAATTTATTTGGGCTTTGCACCTTTACCTTTGTAATTTTATGTCCCAAATTTTTCTGTCTAGCCCAAAGCAAACCCATGACCCCAATGGCTACAGAGAAAACGGATAAATTAAATAAACCTAACATGGATAATTTTTGGAATGTGGGAGGAAGTCTGATTATGCAGGAAAAAAAACACTCATTGAATGAGTTTGACGATGATATAAGCTTGTCAAATCTGCCTATCCATGCTACATTTTCATTGGTTTGATGAGATACTGTAGCTACTGACTTTCATTGTGAGAGATTGTAGAATTTTGAGAATGGAATCATTTGAAGAATCCAGCAAACAACAGATTCTGGTGTAACCTCCTTGTTGGAGGACAGTTTTCAAATCTTAAGTTGTTCTATCAAAAGCTCCAGAAATGAAATTCATTGGTCGGATATTCTATGTCATCTTAGAAGTATTTTTTTTCCTACAAATTTGAACGCATTTGCTGACTTGTTGGATTTCTCAGAATCCCAACAATTCCATCTCAGAAATTTAGGGTTTCACTGTCAGTGTAAGTAAAATAGATGAGAAGAATGTTAAGGTGTAAAAATAAAAAAGGAAGAAATAGCAGCCCTTTATTACCTCTGAGAAGACGCTGAACATCATTGATGTCAGCGTGTGGGAGGATTCGTATGCAGATTTTCATTTGAAATCTCACGTCTTTTCACATTCCAAGCATCAGGAATACCAAACGAAAACACCAAATCTTGCTGTAATTCATATGCTGATGCAGCATACGGAGGAGGACGAGAGGAATTTTATGGGTTTAGATGACAGATATTGTGGGGAAGTTATGGCACAGTACAACAATAAAATGCCATCGAATGTGGTTAGATGTGTTGTTTGCAAAGCGGGCCTGCAATCAGTTATGCTGAAACACATTTTGCCCAGAATGCACTTGGTCAGCACTTGAGTGTGGCTACTTCAATATAGGAGGGAAAACATGTCAATTTGAAGTAAAACTGCATCCATGAAGAACTCTTTGTCACTTCCATTAAGATTCTGACAGTGATGTTGCATGTGCTAGCCTTTCCCGGTGTGAGCTGTCCAAAATATTACTTGAACTGACAGCCTGAGCTTTTATTGAATGAGGTCTGCTGCACTCATGCAAGAGGGGATCAATAAACAGACTTTATTGTTCCTTCATAACTCTGTGCTGGTTACATTATATTACTTAGTTTGCTGTGTACGTGTTTCCATCTTAAAAGTCTTCATTCAATAATTTTTACGACTTTTTTTCCCCATACAGATACCAGTATGAGTATTTAACTCTATAGTTCTCACCAATACTGATACCAAGTAGCCGATACCACTATTAACGTCTGATACAAAAAATCATATTATTCCTATGACAGCTCATATTAAAGAGGGACTTTTATGCATTTCAAAGATAAAAACGCCCTGTTAGCCTTGTAGAAGTTTAGTCAACCAAGAAATATATTTTGGTAACAGCACACAAACCACGCAATATAAGCATTCATATAAGCAATCTAAACATACATATACTTCTAGATATCACATCCTATTCGGATTATAAGAGGATGGATGGAATTGGAAAGACAATAGCAGCCAGTGGAAATGAAGTTAAAAAATAAACACACATTTTAGTAAAATCACCCGAGTAATGCATTTTAAGCACAACTATAAATTGAATGTTACGTGGCATATGAAAGGATTGACGTGGATAGTAGGAGCACTGGAAAAATATTATGTTCAATGTTTGTACCTGAATTTTAATTGATTAATTTAATATTTAAATTCAGCAGTTTTTTTTTTTACCATTTTACTGAGAAATACTAATGTTTTAAATTGACATTTTACTGTGCGAGTTTTGGCACAGCATGAACCCATTAATAACTACAAATGTAAATCAGCACATTTCAGATGCTGTGCATGTTTGTTGTTATTGACAAGAGAATTCGTAGATGATTTAAATTGTTTGCCTGACTAAGAGCCAATCCCAATCCCAAAGGTGCGTCTGTTCAGTTCCCACTCAAAGACTGTCAATGTGAGAATGTACTGTTGTCTACTTTATATGTATGCTCTGCCACTGCTACTGACTGGGGACCAGTCCAGGATTTGTCTCCTTTGGCACACGAGGTTAATGTGGAGAAAAAAAGGCACTGAACATCCTTGTGGCTATTGTTCCTTGTTAGAGTTATGCAGGGTCTGCCAATTAACCCTTTTGCGTTGGTGGCCCTGTTATTAGAACAATACTGGCCCCATATGTTTTTTTTTTTTTAAATATAGTTTAAGTGATTATTTATTTACCAGCTTTATACCATTCCTTTGCACTTATGGCTGACTTCAAAGAATGAATAAAAAACTCTTAACATATTTGCAGTATACTGACATTCCAACCATCCACAAGCACAATGTAATTTTTCTTTTACTTAATAGCAGCAGCCCCCAAACAATACTATAGACATTGCAACGGCATTGAAACAATTTCAAAATATCACTCACCACTTCAATGTTGTATGCCGTATTCTGAGTGAAGTGTTTACGAAGGTGATGACACAGTTCCGTATAGTTTCTTGATGTGCTTTTCAAGCATGGCTGAAAAATAATGTCTTACTCTTTGACCAGAACTCAAAATTCCCCTGACTATTGTATCTTCATAATTACAATTCTTCAGTAGCTATTCTCTACAAATGAAAAGAAACAAAACCTTTTAGACATACTCGAATGTCAAATTCAACACATGGTTACTCTCTTCAATACATTTTGCTCTTCTCACCTCCACTGTGAAATACAATATATCCTTAAATGAGCTTAGACGTGCTTTATTAAATGGGGATTTTGTCTTGTTGTCCACTCTGTATTGAAACGCTTGAGGTAAATGTCTTGCTGTCAGTCTTTGCCGGATACAGTATTTTTTTTTACTTTGTTTTGATATCCACTTATAGCTCAGTTTGCAGTAATTTTACACTTTGAACCATGTGGGAGCCCACGATGTCAATCTTTAGCATCCTACGAGTCGGCCATTTGCGCAGTGTCCAGCCGCCGATCAGCTTTTCACTTAACGAAATGCGGCGCACATTCAGAACCTTAACACTGCTGAAAGATTGGGGTTAGCCACAAGGCCATGTGACACATCACTGTGCTGAGGTCAAAGCCATCAAATGGTTGCAAACGCCCTGGAAGGCAAGGCGGGCCATTTCCTGACACTTTGGGGCTTGTGGGTTCCTGAGATAACATTATAAAGATGCAGCGACGGGGATCGTGCTGTCGTCAGGCAACAGCGGTGCAGCATCCTCGTGGTCTCAAACCGTCAAGACGACACTCGGGTTATTTAAAGGAGGATGATTAATGCGTTGAGAAATGGCAAACACCTGCCCCAGCCACGCGCCTTCCCCACTGAGTGTGTGTGTGTGTGTGTGTGTGGTATGTGCACGAGCACACAAAATATGTTCATTTAAATCTTTTCACACTTTTGTGCACACCTCCTGTTCCTGATCGCATGCGTGTGCGAATGTGTGTTTGCACGTGTGGACAATGCGCTGACTGAGCCGGTGTGCTGGCAATTAGAAAAACCACCAGTGGCAAGGTGCACATTAATCATGTTCCGCAGCTGAAAGAGAGAAATGGGGCGGAGATAGCGAGAAGGGGGAGAAGTGAAGGGGAGGGAAGAAGAATAATGAGAGAGCATGTCTGAGGAACTCAGCTGTTCTGTTGCTCTGTTTGGGCTGACAGAAAATTGGGAGGCATTCATGAATACGGCGGGTTATTACAATAGAACCAAACCGCTTGGGCATAGTCGATCTGCTCGCACTATAGAATGTGCTGAAATGTTCATTGTTTCATTGAGGTGCTTTTTTTCTATATGTTATTTAAAGTTTGCTTCTAGCACAACAAAGCCATGTCATGGATGGGGCATGTTTTGCTTTACTCTGCAACGGTTACATTTAACGTGACGCTGACCAAAGTGTCACCTCCCTGAAAAAAATATGGAGGTGGCTGCCACTTTGCATTTTAGACAATTTTCACTTCAAAAGCAGATTCGTGAGGTGAGAAGTCACAGATGGGGGGATGAGAGAGCCATGCACACAATCTCTATTCTTATTCATATCAGTGATGTTTGATGAGGGTCTTAAAATGTTCTACTTGAAACTCGCCCTGTGAAAGTTTCCCATTCGGGACCAAATCCATGCATTCATTATTTGTTGAATTGTTTCAGTTAATGCCGGTCCAAGAGCCAGGTGTCCCCTTTTTTTTATATCTATATAGCGTACATATTTGTTATTCCAGATGTTTAAGCAAAAGAGCAGAATTTCAGCTTCTTAACAAGTTCTGTTTTGTTTTGTTTCACAGATGTATGATTGCCGATGAGGTAAGCACACTCAAACCTGGCTAAGGAAATCTATTTTTCTGACCTTCCAAATGAATTTGTCATCTTAGTGCTGCATTGCTACTTGCCTAATCATATTTGACAGAGAACTCATTCTTGGACCTTATTAGACTTGGGCTTCATATCAGCTCAGCCGTCATGTTCAATTTGCCGAATTGCTGGTGCACAGTTGACTTGTTTTTCTCCCCTTTCACCGGGTGCTGATTTGGCTGGCCCAGATGGGTCTTGGCAAAACGGTGCAGGCCATTGCAGTGGCATACGCTTTCAGGGAGGAGTGGCCTCTCCTTGTGGTGGTGCCGTCATCCCTCAAGTACCCCTGGATTGAGGAGCTGGAGCGCTGGATCCCCGAGCTGCAGCCTGGTGACATCAACCTGGTGGAGAACAAGAGCGATACCATGTAGGTCATCGTAACCCCCCCCCCCACACACACAAAATAGCATGTGGTTTATAGTTGGAATCACTGTGTAATTTTGGGCCATCTGGCAGCATCAGGCAAAGCCATAAACCGATCAATGAAAATACCGCGGCACAAAGGATGTAATTGCCATAATGTGGATAATATTCTGTTATCTGTCTTTGAATTTGACAAGTTAATGACTGACCTGGCAGGAATGGAGCGACACACAAATCTGTGTTTAGTGTAACAAAGTGTGAAATTATTTTGACCCTTTTTAATTCAGCATATAGAGTAAATTATCACTCAAATATTTTTCTAGTATGAAATTATTCTGACCCTCTTTAATTCAGCATATAGAGTAAATTATCACTCAAATATTTTTCTTCTCGAAAACCCAGTGTTCCCCAGTGGCCAAACCAAAGCGGAATAAAATGTTTTAGTAAAATATAAACTGAAAATATTTGTTTAGGTGCTTAGCACTTGCTGTTCCTTTTGTCGTGATCACCATTGAGATGCATTTATTACAGCACTGTTTAATTTGAGTCAACTCCAATTATATTGAAATCTACAGACATTATTTAAAATTGCCTTTGTTTGGCCTTGCAGCTGACAAAGAATATCGGCAAAAATTCAGCAATGAGTTCAAATAAAATGCCATAGGAGTTAAAATATTGTGTCAAAGCACAAGGATACAACTTTTCAGGAAAAAAATTCGGATGTACTTTAAATGGAAGAGGTTTATAGAGCTGTACTCTCTGGCCAAACTGAGCAATCGGACAAGAGTGATCAAGGTGACCAAGAACTTGATTATATCTTTGGCTGAGCTCTATGAATGCAGTTTTGAGAGAGGTGAAACATCCAGAAGCCAAGGTGTTGTGAAGGTGATGAATGTCCGGGTTTCCTCAACATACTAATGGCTTTTGGAATTGTGGACAAGAGCCCCAAGACCCCAAAAAAAACCTGGTGTAGGTGTTTAGGGTTCATATCTCTCGCAAAAAGCTCTTTTCTGATTGCTCACACTGCTCACTGTAGGAAGAGGTCATCACAAACTTCCGCCAGAAAGACCCTTTAGCTATGAAACCATTAACTGTAGCTGAATGTTTTTCTAGCCTTGCAGTTTCGTTGACCTTATGGCTTGTTTATGCCGTGATATGCTTTTTCACTTGTGAGGCCTTGTAGGCAGTGGACAGGTTTTTAGGTGTTTGCCCCTTTTGACAGTTTTTTTTTCTTGCTTATTCTCATTGAAAATTAATTTCATAAACCACAATGTGTATTTACCTCACCTACACGATCCTCATCAAGTCCACACTAGCTTAAGAGTTCTGATGACATACCTCAAGCACACAAACGCTGGGTAAATGTTTCCGCTTTGTGATGAATGATGATTTGTTGACTTTTCTTCTTTTGTTTTTGTATTAAAACATGTCAGTCAGACATTGGCATTGCCTACGTCATGCTTATTTTTCCGTGTCCTTGCAGGGGGATTAACAACAGTAAGGTGACCGTGTTGGGGTACGGCCTCCTCACTACAGATGCTCGCTCTCTGATGGAGGCGTTAACCAGGCGGAGCTTCTCAGTGGTTGTGGTGGATGAATCACACTACCTCAAATCCAGGAATGCTGCTCGAACCAAGCTTCTGGTGCCTCTCATTCAGAGCGCTAAGCGAGCCATCCTCCTTACTGGGACACCTGCGCTGGGCCGCCCGGAAGAGGTGACGCGGATAGTTTCTAATTGATTTTTAATGATGTCCACTGGGGCCCATTTTGGTGAAATTCTAAAAAACAATTTAGAGATGAATTTTGCAAGTTTCTCATGCAAAACTCCTTGTTCGGATGAAGGTAACTCCAACAGATTAGGATGTTGGACATTCAGATTTTAGCAGGCCACAAAATAAATTCTACTGTTGCCCCCTGGAACTTGCCCAAGTGCCCCAAAATACTAATTAATTCATTCCAGCATCTCGCGATCGTGTATATTCCAATAACCTTTGTAACAAAAACATCATTTGCAAAGTTCAATATAGAGAGATGAATGCAGTGCAATAAATGAGACAAGTAATAACAAAGCACACAGGGACAGAAACTATTGAATTTAGAGGCAATAAGAAGGGCTCTTCACAGGCCAATGTTGTTTGCTGAGCCACACAGTCATAGTCCTATTTCATAATGATTTATGATATTTTCATGTGTTATATTGAGATACAAGCCTAGATTGTAGACATATTCTATTGCGTCAGCTTCCAAATATTTCCAGTAAGTCTCATTATGGCACAATGGATTTTGCTAAAAACTAGTCAGCTCATTGTAGGCTAATCATGACACATTTTCATCTCTTTTGGCTTTTACACATTTGCATGGTTTTTATTGTCATTTGAATTATTTTGTCAATGTAATTCAACCTGGCCATTACATTTCTAAGCATTTTTTTGAAAGGAAGACTTTCTTGTTATTGTTTGTTTTGAAATTACCATTTGCACATTTCCCAAATCAGAACAACTTGATTTCAGAATTATTCATCTCCTGAAATGCTTCACTTATGTTGCAGTTCACAATTCAAAGAAATTGCTCAATGATATATTTTTTTATATACATATATATTTTTTTTCTTTCTGAATAATATTTACTTGTTTTCTGCAAGTGATCTGAAAAATTGTCAGCAAATGAAATGAAAAAAGCAGAAGCAGCAATTGTTCTCCTCATTAGATCAGAGATGAAGCGGGCCTGTCATTGAGCTCTCACATTTTGACTGCTGTGGTGAGGTTAGATTTAAGATAAGATCTCTCTCTCTCTCTCTCTCTCTCTCTCTCTCTCTCTCTCTCTCTCTCTCTCTCTCTCTCTCTCTCTCTCTCTCTCTCTCTCCTGCTAGAATCTGAAACGGCATATAACATTTTATCATCCGTAGTATAAATCTGATAAGCTCGGTCCCTTTCCTCTCTGCCAGTCTTCATTGCCCTGCCATCATTACTCACTGTGGCTGACATGAGGTTAGTGCACAGCTCAGGGCATGCTGCACCGTTTGTGATGTGCCCCCATTCCACCCACCTATTATATCAACAGCGTGAAGAAGGATTGGGAGGTGGAAGGATGTCTGTAAAGCCTATGATGAACAAGTGCTGAATTCTGAATAGAGCTCTCGCAGTGCTGCTGATTACCTACCATTAGCTCAGATGCAAATACAAAGAAATTGACGTAGAGTGTGTGTGTGTGTGTGTGTGCGTGTGTGTGTGTGTGTGTGTGTGTGTGTGTGTGTGTGTGTGTGTGTGTGTGTGTGTGTGCGTGTGCGTGTGTGTGTGTGTGTGTGCGTGTGTGTGCGTGTGCGTGTCTGCATGCATGCATGTGTGTATTCACACACTTAAGTATTCATCTTCAACTTAATAAGCATGATTGGTGGGAATTTATTTTAAAGCATCTTAAAATATTTGAGACAACAATATTAAATAAGAAATATTTAAATTTTAATCATGATATTACATATATAAGCAGCTTGATCCATCATTTGAAATTGCCTGTCCTTATTTGAGCCACACAACTCTAAAATGTTTGACTGTTTGTGACATGTGTATTTGTCACCCGGAGTGTAGAAATGGAGTGCGATTCAATGCTTACTTTTTAACGTTACTTTTTTCAGTAATGAATCCAAATAAAGTCCAACTTCAAAATGAAATGTGTTCACTCCATTACTAAAAAAAAAAAAGAAAAAAAAAAAAAAGGAACGCATCAAGGAATACTGTTGATGCCACAGTGCTGAATTTGCCACATTGTGACTGATTGAACATTATATTACGGCATCAAGCTGTCAGCAGATTTGCAAATTGTTGATGTTTGTTTCTTGTGTGTTTTACAGCTTTTCATGCAAATTGATGCACTTTACCCCAAAATGTTTGGAACCTGGACTGATTACGCCAAGAAATACTGCAATGCCCATTATAGGTGAGAGTGAGTCAGACACAAATTAACATAAAAACATTTACGGCGGAGCCCTGCATAGTGGCATTTTGGCACCCCCTGATACACATATTCTCAATTTTTTAATTTTTTTCAACATTGTTCAAATTTGCACAACATAGGAATAATTTAATATGCAATATGATTGTCAATTTTATTGTGATAAATTTGGTATTTCTATTTTTCATTATTTTTATTATCTAATGAACAAATTGAATGTTTTTTCACGTGGCAAAATAGGCACGCTCACTGTATTCTTAGCTAATTAATTGTAATTACCTAAAATAATGTTCACCTCTTGGATAGCGATGCCAAGAGTTTATTGTTAAACTGAACAAGTAATTTTGCACATTGCACAAGATACACTACCACTCAATTTGTAAGCACAGCTAAAACAATGGAGTTTGGACTTCTTCAATGTTAATTGTTTTGCAAAAGGGTGGGAAAATTGTGTCAATCCAATGAGAATGTGTTAACACATTTGCATGAGGTGTCTTCTGCTCTGCTGAAATGGTGATGGTGAAGACTAAGAGGTTCCTAGTTTCTTCAAACAGGTTAAAGCAATCAATAAAAACTAAGTCCCTGAATACGTATTTTACGTATTTCCCCCTTCGTGTTTGTGTTCTTAAGACCCCCTTCATATATATTTATTTTTTTGATTGTTTCATGACCAGGGACATGTTTTGTTTTATTCATTGATTTATTTTAATTTTGGTCAAAATGAAAATAACTTTTAGATTGCACTCATGCCCTTTGGAATTAAAATGACTCTTTGAATTTTACATAATATAATCTGACCAACTTCTTTGAATAGACGTTTGTACTGAGTGAAAAATGTATTTTTGCCCATTTAAGATTTGACTTACCCTGAACTAGAAAACCAATTGTAGGTGAGGTCTTCATGTCAATGATCTCATATTCATAAAGTGAAGAGGAATGAAATAACTACGGGTAAACGTATGTAAAAGTGCCAATAAACTTTATAAAAATAAATAATAATAAATAAAATATCTTCCCTTTCCTCAGCAATATAAAGTCCAAAAACACTCAAGAGTAAAGCTGCAGATTTTGGCACCCCATTGTTCATTTTGTCCAGCCAACATGGATGGCAGATAACCAGCCTTTGTCTACAAGGCCACTTTTATTCTAAAACCCCATTTGGCTGATGAGTTGTGAAAGTTTGCCATGGCCTCGAGACAAATTTCTTTGCTGCTCTGCAAATTGCCCTGACGCAAAAATGCGGATCCCCAACTGTGTGAGTCGAGCTTTTTTCGCTGTTCACAATGCAAGACTGTTCCAGTGCCAGGCAGCTCCCAGGTGGGAATTTTTAAAAGTGTTTAACTACTCCTCCAGGGCACTTCTGTAAATAAGTATATTTAAGGAAGTTTGCTTCAGCTTGTAATGGGGTTTTAACTCTTAATTCCTCTCCTGCAGGTTCTTTGGAACCCGCAGGCAGTGGGATTGTAGAGGGGCATCCAACCTAGAGGAGCTGCACCAGCGGCTGAGCCAGATCATGATCCGTCGCCTTAAAGCTGAGGTGCTTAGTCAGCTTCCCCCCAAAATCCGCCAGCGCATCCCGTTCGACCTTCCAAAGGAGGCTGCAAAGGTAAATTTACATTTGATATTCCAGCGCTGCTTTGCCTCAAGGGATGTTCATCTGTACATTTTTTCAGATGTCCAGCGCCCGCCACTAATATTTCAATATTAGGGATTAAGAATAGCTTGGAAGAATCACAATCATTTTAAAATGAAATGAACTTCCATTGTGTGTGCGTATGGGGGGGTGATTTTTCAATGTTGATTGATTTTAGAAATCCACAATCAATTTCAATAATATGCAAATATTATCAGATCTTTTTTTTTTCCATATAATCGAAGGTCTAGTCGATTGTCAACTGGTTAGCACGTCCACCTCATAGTTCAGAGATTACTGGTTTGATTGTGGTCCAGCATTTCTGTGTGGAGTTTTCATATTCTCCTTTGTGTCCTTTGTGATGATAATTTGTTTGCACCTCTGCTGAAGTAATTGGTATTAGAAATTGTGTTCACTCTGACACCGTAGTCTTATTATTTTTTTTTTTTTATAATAATAATAATAGTCTACTTGCTTCAAAATGCACGCGCTTTGACTTTTTAATATATTCTAAGATGACAAAATATTTTCATTATGAACTAAGGGATAAATCACAAACCCTGACTGAATACAATATAATAATTTGAGCCATATCAATTTTGAATATTTTTATTGTAGACCAGAGATCGGCTTCTAGTGACCAGCGCCAGCGTATTTTATTTTTTCACATCAGCAGCTGCAGGAGTTTACAGAGACACAAAATGAGTGCTTTCGATGCTAATTATGCCCTCAACCCCATTTCTTGGAGTGACACAACAATAAGCAAGACCCCCATGAAAGTGACTACGCTGCAATTTTATCCCTGAATTTCCCTGAATGCTTTATTTTCCAGCTAAATGTGGTCAATGCTTCTCCATAGAGGTGCCAATTAGATACAGACTGAACCGTTGGAAAACCTATTGTGTTTTGTAGCTTTCCTTGAGCAGCTCCCTTATCTAAAGTTGGCTGATGCAGATAATTCGTCTCAGGTGGATGCAGTGGCTACAGCCCCCCAGCCCCCACCCCCCCACCCCCTTAGTTATTAGATGAGAGTGTTTTTCAATACTTAAATGATTATGGAGTATCTTGCAGCTAATGATGGGAAAGGCGGACATACTGTGTGCATAATAAGCCCAGCATAATAAAAAAAAGAAATATCCACCCAACATCCCCAAAACCCCTTAAAATGTGTACTCCAGGACCACTCACTAGCTAGGCCCTGGCCCTTCTATCTCATTTTACTCCCTAATGATGGCTTTTATCTTCCACTGCCAGACACATTTTATGCCCCGCCTGCCCTTTACATTTTTAGTCCTGCCCTTTTTGTCTGTGGTGGTCAAGTGACTATCATCATGGGCGTAGTGTTTAGCCACTCATTTTTTTTCAACAGCAGGTTGTTACGCTTGAATGTAGCATTCATAATTAGAATCAAAACTCATTTCCAGTCTGTCAAACCCTTGTTTATGCAGGTGCTGCTGAGTGGAACATCTGAGCAACAAAACATAAATGGAACAGAGCTTTGTTCTCCTGCAACATGATCTCATTTATTCATTCAGACGTCCTTGACTTTGACGAAATTCTACTGAAATGCTAATCTTTTCGCTAAATGGAAACGCTTTCATGTTCCAAACCAAAACTTGTTTATTATCTTGAACGCAAAGTGGCACCAATGAAACTCACAGGATGTGCACATTAATACGTTTCTGGTGCGTCCCCCCCCTTCATTTCTTCTTCCCCCTCGAGGAGCTCGCCATATGGTTCTGATGCGACACTTTAGGACGGCATTCAAAGTTTTGCATGATCTTTGCGATTCAAGTGAGACTTGCAAACAAAAGCCCCAGCATATACCACGCTGCATAGAAATGTAATCAAATTGCAGTGATTCACTACAGCATGCACATTTTTTGTCAGGCTTTTACATCATGTGGCGCATTATAACCCAAAATAGTGTAACAATGTAGGACACCCTGCTGTTAACCAAGCACGTATTGCCCTGTTTTTTATGATAAACAGTGCCTGTTTATGAATAGCAGGTCACATATGCTGCTGGCAGCAGCTCCCACTGCAACGCTCTTCACGCTTGCTTTAAATACTCCTCGCCAATCACCTTGAGAGCACACGAGGCATCTTTGATTTATTGTAGCGGCCTGGCTGCTTCTCCATCTTCGACCCCGGCTTGTCACAAGGCGGCTATAATTGGGAGATGCTCCTGACCCACCTAACACAGAAGCCCAGTCGGAGGGGGTGGCATCCTTGGGAATTCTCTCCCTCTTTTCCCCCTCCGTTTTTCTCTTGCCTTCCAGGAAAACTAGGACATCCAGCAGCACCATTAATTGTTTTGCCCTTTATCTCGCCAAAAGTGTTGAGATAGAAAGAGAAAGATGTTGAAGAACTCGCCCTCTCCTTGCTTTGCAGGAGGCCACAGACAGCTTCGCCGAGTGGGAGAGATTGATGAAGGGATGTGGGTCAGAGGTTGCCGCGACCAGCAACTCCTTCACTGAGGTCATGAGCCTGATCACGCAGATGTACAAGCAAACAGCAATTGCCAAGGTAACAGGGGACCAGTTTTTTTTTTTTTTCATGTCTATGAACTCGACTCTTTTTTCCCCCTGAACACTTTGTTCCTGTTTTTCATATATTGTATTTGCACTCAAATCAGGCTAAACTGTAGAAAAGTATAACTTGTGGCTTCAAATGCAGGAACATAATGTGAAATTTGCACCATTAGTGCCATCTGATACCAGTCACAACACTTTTTGAACTAGATCAAGCTAAATGTGCCTTCTAACATTGTTCACCTATACGACACATCTGAAAGCCAAGACATTGCAAAGAATAGCACTTTAAACGAGTGGAATAATATCGTCTTAAAGAAAAAGGGTGACTTGATGTTCCGTCTCGGTGAGATCTCATGGCAGAGCATTGCCATGGAAACAGAACTTAATGATTGCGGGTGAAAAGCACTTAGACAAAGCCAGGGATCTAACTATAGTATTATTTAGTCACATCCAACCTGGCATGATTACACCCTGCACCAACACCATCACACCTCTGTAATTGTGTTGCTATGGAAACAATGGCTTTCAGTTTGAAGTGAGAAGGAAATAAAGCAATGAAAGAGGGCGGCAGCATACGTGCAGCGTTCCATTCCTGTACTCTGGGTTTGGAGTGCAGCTTGATCCTCTTGCTATGGCAGCCTGTCTGCATCCCATATTGCCAAGTAAACATTGCACCAAGTATAGCCATCTGCCATATGCGAGAGTGGTGTTTCTCTTAATTAGCTCGTTGACCCGAGCCGCGAGCAGCGCTGCCCCAAGTTTTGCAAACTCCGGAGATAACCGCCGAATGCAATCACCGTCGCTACTTGACAAGCCCTGAGTTTGTATCTTGTTTTGGACTCCATGTTGTTTGCTGATTGGATTCTGCTCAATTTAGCTCAGTGCTGGCACTCTATTACATGACAACAGCCATCTTCTCTGTTTCAAGGCAGATGTTTGTTTGTCAGTGGACAGGATGACTTAAAACTGAAAATTTCCATAAGGGTAAAGGCCAGAATTTTTGGGGGGGAATTCCTTTATTTAGCTGTGAATTGATGCCTGTGCAGAAGGTGGGTGTCTATGAAAGTGTACTGTTTGATTCCGAGCCACATCCGGATTGTTAGCTTTGGCAGCGGCCTGTGCTTGACCGGGTGCCATCCTGGTGTCCTCTATTGCTTTTAGTGGGTGACACACTTTCTATACTTTGGGGAATTTTTTTGATCGGTGAGAGTGAAAAATTGCATTTATGTCACTTTGACGAGCAACAAGACTGCCTGCCCGCCTGCCCGCCTGCCTGCCTGCCCGCCAGTCGGCCCAGCGATGATGGTGCCAAAAAAGTCTTTGGGGGTATTTTTATTGCTTTACCCGCCAAGCATCTGCTCCCAATTACCCAGAGAGGACAGCTCTGATGCCGGACTTAAAAGCTAGCTAACGGCCCGCTTCAGACAGTTGAGAAGTTTGTGCACTAATTAAACTCAGCGGAAAGGAGCCAGCAGAAGCAAGCTGTCAGTAATGAGAACCCCCCCGATCAGAAAAGGGTCAGCAGACCTGGTGAAGTGAGTTATGATTTGGAGCACCGACTAATTATATCAGCAAGTCAAAGCATAGGTGCTCCTGCCAGAGCAGGTGTCATGGCTGCTGAGGTTGTCAGGTGGTATCTAGATTACAGAGGTGAGATTTCACACCACCAAAAATATTCTCTGAATTGTCCAGCATTGGTTTTGTTTGACTCAAATATAAACCTTAATATTCCTTGGCACTATCCTTAGTTGCCTCCTTCCCTGCAACGGTGAAATGAGCTGAGCCCAGATGCCGGACGATACACATGCACTGCACTTCCATATTCCAGCCACAGCCTCAGTCATCAGCGGGGGTGATGGCTGGGCAGCAATACACGGTGAAATGATACGAGATACCTGCAGGCTACAGTTAACTCAGCATTACATGTTTTCTTAGCACTATAAGCTTCAAGCTGTCAGTCAAGGTCACAGGTTGAGCAGTGGCAAGCAGGATGCTGTGTTTAAGTTGTTGTTTGGACTGTCATCATTTGTACTGCGTGTACTTTGTTTTTTCATCGGAACCTAATTCACTTCTGGTTTGCGTTTTGTGTTGTTTTTTCTCGTTATTATCTTTGTTTTACAGTCTTGACTCTCATCCTTCATCTGCCTTGCAAGTAATGTCTTCAACCAATCCGAGTTCTTTCTATGTGGGCCTTGTTATGTCGGTAGTCTGTGTTCCTGGATGTGTTTTGTCTAATCTGGTTGTTGTCATTTGTGTCCCTGTGTCCGTTTTGCTGGTGTTTTTCGATTTGGGGAATTTGCACGCTGGCGCTCAGGTGCTTCTGTATTGTAAATACTAAACTATGTTTGTGTTTCATGCACGGCTTAGGGCCTTGTTCTCCCATGTGCTCAAACACTTTTCTAGCTGTGCACTTTCTCTTGTCAACTTGTCTGTCATTTATGCACCTTCATGATGCATCCACTTTGGGAAATTTTCGGCTTATGCGCTCCAGGGACTTTATAAAGTCCAGTTTTGGTAAACTATCATCTGGAAATTAGAATTGTATTATAACATACACCACCACACGTTAGGAGGGATTTCTAGAAAGAGATCAAATGAATGTGAAGAAACTGAAAAAGTCCGATTTTATCACGGAGATCAAAGAGGCACTGCGAGTCAGTTAGTACTGTGTTTTAGTCGTGATATTAATTGGCGCTAGCTGACTTTATTTCACCTACAACTGCGAGGAGAGACTCTTGTTAAAACATGGGGTCTGTTTTGCATTCAAAGACAAGCCATGGGAGTTTTGGGAAATTGCAGGTCTCCCTCTAGCTCCCACTGTTACAAAAACTTCAGTGATGGCACCATAGTTAGTTACATATTCAGTCATTGTTTTTGATTTGCTTTTATGCCAAAATATGTCCGACTCTCTCGGTCCATGGTGCAAGGAAGGTTGAGCATTGCCAATCAGTGATGCCAGTAACTCATTACTCAGTAGTGAGTTACTTTAACTCGTTACATTTTCCACACAAGCCGTCAGACTATACAATTACTTTTGTAACAGCTAACATTTTCTTAAACACAGGCATTTTTAGATAAAAAACAATGAGCAATGTATTATTTAAAATCCTGATTCTTTTTTTAACTTAAGTCAAAAAGGTTGTTTTATTTTATTTTTATGAAAACTACCTTTATTCTTTCATGTCTGTAGTAGCTGATGTAATATTAATTAATATTATATATTATAACTCACTTTATTTTAAAGCAAGTAATCAGTTACTTACATTAGTTAAGTTAGTTACTTTTTCAAGGCAACTGTGGAAACATAACTGCTGATCTACTTTTTTTTTAATGGACCTCCAAACATGCAAAAAAAATCATAACAAGCACAATATTATCATCACATTAGTTTTAGTGGATTTATGTGAGAAGCCGTTTTAAAAAACATGTTCTTCTTCAAAGTGTTAATATAAGCAGTCCCCGCGTCCTGACTGCCCGACGACACGCTCTGCAAGGTATATTCATATTCAAAGGGTGCTACATTTTTCTCTGGGATTTCAATATTTACAAGTTACAGGAAAACTCCCTTGCTCATTGACTTATAGCCAGCTTCAGAATTCAATGAATATCCTTTTTGGTGTTTGCGCACACATTCTCATCTTGTGTGTGTCGGAACTCTGGATGGGGGAATTTGCGTAGATAAAAAATGACTAAGGCCGAATGGAAAAATATAACCCTTACTGCAAATACCGTGCCATGCACACGTACCCTCCTCCAGTTCTTATTTTATTGCAAAGTTTCCCCACATTCATGGTAAAGATGATCAAATAAATATTAATACCAGACAGATATGCAGTAACCCAACTAAACATAAAATGCCCTTTTAATGCAATTTGAAGGAGATAGAAGGCCATCAATTTTCCAAACCGCATATCCTCACGAGGGTCACGGGTGTGCTGGAGCCTAGAGTCTGAAGATTTAGTAAATAAAGATTAATAAAATTCAATAAGGTATGTTATGTCATATGAAATCTAAATTGCTGGATTAGTTCATAATACCCGTCTAACATTTCATCACCGCATGCACATAGCCAAGTTACATGACATTTGACGGCATGTTTTCCCATTTAAAAAGATGCAAGTTTATGTGGATTCCAAATTTTAATTGGAACGGAAACTCTTCTTGAGTTCATGACTGCATTTCAAATGTAAACTTTTTGTAATGTGTTCAATCCAAGACTCACGCAAGTCAAGAAGCCCTGAAGTTTAATTTTCTCTTCCGTAATCTCAGTGTAAAGCACCAATCATATCTCTGAGTTGGAAGGTATTGATTTGGAGTTGCTTTGTGTTCTCACTCTCTTTTTAAGTCCAGATCTGTTGGCGTTCAATGAAGAATTGATCACACCGAGAGAAGGCCGCTGTGATTAATTGACTTCCTGACTGATCGAGCCAATTCCTTCCTGTGCGGTCCACAGGTGGATTGATAGATTCAGTGGCTTCCTTTAATCTGTGTCTATTTTTGTGCGTGTGTGTGTGTGTGTGTGTGTGTGTGTGTGTGTGTGTGTGTGTGTGTGTGTGTGTGTGTGTGTGTGTGTGTGTGTGTGTGGGTGTGTGTGTGTGTGTGTGTGTGTGTGCGATGCTAGGCTGGAGCAGTGAAAGACTACATCAAAATGATGCTCGAGGCAGAACAACTCAAGTTTCTTGTTTTTGCCCACCACCTCACAATGCTGCAGGCTTGCACCGAGGCCGTGGTTGAGGCCAAGGTAAGGGCAACATCACCCATCTATTCACCATTATCCGTCTTCCCGTCACTTTTCAATTGCTTTGAATCGTAAAAAGAATCAGCGAAGAAGTACTTTTCCTCACTCAGAAAGTAAACTTTTACTTCTGCGGCTTCTCACCGACGACGTAATTCACAAGTTGTCACAAGCAAACGGCATCTCTTTGCTCAGCGTGGGAAACTAGCAGGAGGGTTCAAGAGTGTGTGTGTACGGCTTAGGTCGAGGAGGTGTTGGATGTATGTAATGCTTCACGACAATGTGCAATAACACCTTCGGATGTGAGACGCTCATTCCGCCGCGTTCGCACTTTCCAATTAATTCAGTGGGTCTAAAAAAAGGACTAATCTGTGAAGGATTGTGATGAGCAGCAGAGGCGGCTGTTTCTTGTGTCTAATAACACAGCACAAATAGCACCTTGCTGCTGCAGGCCTTTTCCCTGTGGCACAACAGTTGAGGTTGTGTTTGAACTTTCTAAGTTCTTTTTTGTTGAGAACCCAAATGCCAGAGAAAAGCTCAGCTGTTAGAACAGCGGGCTATTTTCTCTGTGTCTCATGGCCTTGAGATGATGCTAAAAACAGACGGATCCTTGTTTGTGACGTTTAGAACTCAAACTGGCCTTGTATTTGTATTTTCCTAGTGAGCCACCTCTAAATATTTGTGATGCTGTACTTCAATTGATGTGCATGTTGGAGCTGCACAGTGTGAACATGGAGCAGCTCTGCATGACCCAAGGATCCAAACAAAAGAAGAGCCATCACCATGATGCATTAACAACTCAGCCAAGTTGTGCTTGAGTGGACCTTCAGCTGCTGCTCTCTTTGTTTGGCAGAACAAAATACTTTTTACTGCCGTTAATTCATCCCAGCCCTTCCACTCAGCTTTGTTCATTTGCACGTCTGTCACAGAAATGTCCCTAATACGAAGTACATGTTAATAATAAACTGCCCTTTGTTTGCAGTGTCCAGCACGAACCACTTTTCCTTTGCAATTGTAAAAGCTTTTTTTCAAATCAAGTACCATATGGGTGAACACAATTCGCACACCTGACCTCTTTCCAATTGTGTGAGCGTATTTTTCCCTGAGATAGACATGCATTAGTGGAGAAGAGCCACACTATTACTTGTGCACTGCATGCTCGTGTTTTAAATGACATAAACACCATAACAAATGAAAGAAGTGGTGTTTGAATAAATATAAATTCTTTTAAAATTAACATTTCTCTGGCATACTGGATGATGGATGGATGGATGGATGGATGGATGGATGGATGGATGGATGGATGGATGGATGGATGGATGGATGGATGGATGGATGGATGGATGGATGGATGGATGGATGGATGGATGGATGGATGGATGGATGGATGGATGGATGGATGGATGGATGGATGGATGGATGGATGGATGGATGGATGGATGGATGGATGGATGGGGTTGGGTGGATGGATGGGTGGATGGATGGGTGGATGAGTGCATACTTTATTGATCCAAAGAAAATGTATGCATCTAGCAGCAGCATGCAAATATATCTTGAATATACATTCGAATTAACTGTAACACAGTAACCATACATTGCAACTTGCCTGAGATAAATGTGAATTAAAATGTGTTCAGAAATTAAGAACATTGAATTTGTAGCAAACTTAAACATCTGCAGAGATTGAAATTTGTATCCTATAAAATGCTTTTATAAATAACTGGGCCAAATAACATTTGTCAATGTACTCACACATTTAATGTTGCGATTTTACAAAACTTTGTCCACAACAATCAAAGTATAGTATCACGAATCTTGATCTTCAACAGAGCGTAATCATCATTATAAACGTATGAAAATTGAGAAGCGGATAAAATCTCATTTGGGTGAACTAATTTGTTAAGCTATGTATAAACGACTCGATAAATGGAGATCTACAGCTGCTTTGGGAAACAAGCAGTGAACATTGTTTGCTTTTGTTACACAGGCAGGTTATATTCGTATCGATGGCAGCGTCCCGTCCTCTGAGAGAATCCAGTTAGTTCACAAGTTTCAGAATGACCCAGACACAAGAGTGGCCATCCTCAGCATCCAGGCAGCTGGTCAGGTACTGTACGCAAGCATGCACGCGCACTGCACACAACATTTGGCACACACACCACTCACGTCAGTGAGCAATTTTTGGCTCCTCATCAGGGTTTGACCTTCACCGCTGCCAGCCACGTGGTGTTTGCTGAGCTCTACTGGAACCCGGGACAGATTAAGCAGGCTGAGGATCGCGCTCATCGTATCGGGCAAACGTCATCTGTCAACGTACACTATCTCATCGCCAAGGGTACCTTCGACAGCGCCATGTGGTCCATGCTCAACAAGAAGGTATTTTATTATCTTAAGAAACTCCCGATTCAAATTCAGTTCTTCAAGTTACAATTCAATTTGACTCCTCAGGTTAAAAATACACCAATAGGAGTACATTTAGACAATTTAGAACTGTTATGTAAACAAGTGGCATGTCACCTCCATTTTTTTGCAATAAAACATTTGAAAATAAAAAAAAAACCACAACTTATTTGTGCAAATGAAGTATAAAAGTAAACATGAAAATTGTGTATAACACAAAAAGCAAAGTGCACACAATTTTAAACATTTATTCCTTTTTGGAGATTGTAATAAAAAAAATGCACAGTAATAAATTAGTAAAAATACGCAATCCTAGGTGGCGGCGCAGTGGCGCACTTTCCACTCAATGAAATAAAAAGTGCTAACTACGTAGTTATCACTTTTACGTACTTTTACGTACTTTTACGTACTTTTACGTACTTTTACGTACTTTTAGGTTTTACGACCTTTTAGTATTATTGCACCCAAGAAAGGCACTAACATTGAAGGAACAGTTAGGCGTGAACAAAAGTGACATTGGAATAAAAATAATCATAACACACATGACAGCAATTGCCCGTGATTTTGGAAACAAGGGCACAGCGCTAACACTCACGAATCCCGGCTATCTGCTCATGCTAAACAAAAACCAAGATGATGATGATGAGTAGGACACAAACTGATGCAGTGCATACAAAAGAAGAGGTTTGGGGACTGACTGTGCACATTAATTCCCAGCCAGTCACCTTGTAAAGGCAACAGAATCTTTTTTTAAGCAACGGTGGCAATCAGGACGGCTGGTGGCACTCCTGGAATCCATTTGCTTATCAGGCCTCTCTCCCTGGAACCGATTGGTGAGCTGAGTCAAGGACAAGGGCCACCAATCAGGGATGGAGCAGTTGGAGACCGCTGTTAAAACATCAGCACACAATGTTGAACATACACAACACAATGACAAGAGTTTGATGGTCATAAAATATTGTGTGCTGTATGACTAGGGGTCATTCGCTCTGGAAGTCAAACTGTTGCATGCACTTTCTCTGTCGACGTCAACAACTCCAAAGCCGCTATCTTCAGTATTATGTCGAATTGTGAATGAGTGTTTGTATCACAATCTTAAATGTCTCTTTTCATGACACTGTCCTGGCATGTGAACGCAGCAGGAGACTCAGATATCTTGGCGGCCGTTTGCAGGCAACTTTGTAGAGAATCCAAATCGACCCTAAAGTTCATATTTAAAAAATAGAAGGGACAGAAGTTCCTTTCAACATAAGCGTTCACACAGTCTCAAATACTCACGCGCCGACTCACCCACATCATATGCAGAATTTTCCAGAAATGTTATTCTTGCAATTTTACCCATTTTGGAAATAAGTTTTGTTTTTACTTGGGTTGTCTTTTTTAGATGTTAAAATTGCCTTGTGGATGCAAAGCAATTAATTGTGAGGATGGACGGATGGATAGATGGTGGAGCCTTTGGTGCGTACTTTGCCGAGGCTTTAATGGCAGCAGTCATTACAGGCTCAAGTTTCCTTTTTTTTTTTTTTTTTTAATTTGTCATAACCTTGGCACACCTACCTTTGGGCAATTTCATCCATTGCCCTTGACAGCCCCTCTCGAGCTCTATCAGGTTGAATGGGAAGCATCTGTGTTCAGATTTTCAGATATCTTCAGAGTTATTCAAAGTGATTCAAGTTTAGGATCTGGCTGGGCCACTCAAGGACATTCACCAGAGTTGTCCTGAAGTTGTCTTTTGATAGCTTGGCTATGTGGCACCTGCTGAAATGTAAACCGTTTCCACAACCTGATGACAAAAAAGGAGTAGATTTTTGTGCAGGATGCCTGCAATTTGCTGCATTCATCTTTCCCCCAATGTTGATAAGTCTCTCAGTTCCTGCTTGCTGAAAACATTATTAAACATTTTTTATTATAATGGGATGAACACCTTGAGATGCAACTCATCTCATTTGCGAGGAGTCCCAAAACATTGCCACAACATTATGCTGCCGCCACAATACTTCACTGTAAAAATGTTTTTGGCAAGGTGTTGAGCAGTGCCTGGTTTCCTTCAAACATGATATCTGGCAGTCAAGCAATAGATCTCTATCTTTGCACCATCAGACCAGAGAATTTTGTCTCTCATGCTCTGACAGTCCTTCAGATGCCTTTGACTACAGGCTAGCTGCCATGTGCCTATTGATAACATGAAAGAGTAGCTTCCGTCTGTTCACTCTACTTTACAGACTATGAAGAAGGTTCTCTGTTAATAGAGGAACCATGGCGCTCTGACAGACAATGATCACGTTTTTGGTCATCTCCTGCCTAAGACTTTTCTCTGCTAATTGCTCAGCTCTATGAAAAGTCCTGATGTTTCAAAATCTTCTATTTACTGTTTATGGAGGCGACTGTGCTCATTTCTTTCGATTCAGATCTGTGCCTCAAGACAACCCTGTCACCTAAGGCAATTCATTTGACTGAATGCTTGGTTTATTCTCTGACATGCACTCTTTTATATTTTGTTAAGATGCTACTCATTTATAAATATCTGTAAAGAGAGTTTTTTTTATGCATTTATGAAACTTCCTGTTGTTTTATGATAAAGTATTTAGGATTCTAAATGTACTCAATTTACATCAGTAGAGTTTTGCAAAGCTCAGGAAAATTTGTCTTTGAAAGGAAACCGTGACAGGCAGCACTCTTAACGGAAGGAAGGAGTACCTGAAGGCTGAGGAGGGGGACAAAGACAAGTGGGACTTCCTCAACTTTGCCAATGCGTGGACACCTAGCGAGCTTCCTTTGGAGAAGAATACTGGACTTGACGCAGATGGGGAGGTGTTCTTCACTCATGTGAGATGGTGAAATTGTTTCTTTTAAGCAGATAATGAAAAATGGGAGCAAAAACCAGTCTTGTGTTTTCATCGTCTTGATTAGGATATTAACAAATAAGAGGAAATTTCATGAGCCAAATGGATTGATGTGTTTTTTTTCCCCCCCATAGTTTGAAAAGGAGAATCAACATGATATTCGTAACTTCTTCTCTCCGGATAGCAGCAAGAAGAAGAAGAGGAAACGACTGCAAGATGAAGATGAGTCTTCTTCCGCCTCCCCAGAACCCAACAATTCTGCAGCTTGCGGGGGAAGACATTCTGAAATTAAGACAAAAAAGAAAGAAGAGACCTGCTCTCAAATGTCCATCGCAGACGACAGTGACTTTTCCCCACAGACGAAGAGGATCCGAGAGGTGAAGTCCAGCCCAAGCCAAAGGTCCACATCCCGGGGCAAGCGAAGGTTGACGCAGGAGGCGAGCACGTCGGCCCAACATGAGTCTTTGGAGTCAAACTCTTCCAGTAAAGCATGGGCCTGCGGAGCGTGTACTTACTCAAATAGCAATTTGTTGCCTTACTGCGAGATGTGTGAATGGCCACGCTCTTCTTCAGCTTTACCATCAGGTAAGAATGGCCAACACTTTTCTGTCTTCACTTTTCTCACCGTCATGTCAGGCTGTTGCCACCAGGGTTATAACAGTTTTGGAATTTTGATTAGAGTTAGTTTTTGTATTGTGTTTGTTTTTTAAATTTAGTTAGTTCCAATTAATTGTCAGGGTAGCTTTATTAGTTTTTATAAGTTTTAGTTATTTTTAGTATTAGTATTATTCTTTTAATGGATTTTGTTTGTTGGCAAGATTAAAATAAACCTGGTAAGGATTGTGTAATTAAAAATTCAACAGAAAACCTTACTTTAAAACATTTGGATCAAGCAGGGTTAAGTTTTAAACTAATTGCAAAGATGAAAACAAATGACTTTTGAGCACCATTGCAGACTAAGATGTGCGACTGGAGGCAGGATTGCCAGATTTTGAAATAGCTCGGCTGCAAGAATATTGGGTGACTCCTTTTCCCTCTCTCTGCTGATGACAAGTTTTCAGCATAATTCTCACCTGTCAAGTCGAGAGCTCGAGAGAAGGCTGCAAACGTTTGGCGCAAAAGTTGGGAAAAAAAATGTGCTGGCTCTTGCCGATATCTGTCAGCCTGTGACTGAGTAACATCTGTGCACACCTCAGAAAAAGTTCTGGTCTGTCTCATCAGCTGTAACATCTGAGCTGCACAATGCCTCATGTATTTCATTGCAGTCTTGTTATTACTAGTAAGACACACACACACACATACAGGCAGAGTATTAATTTATGAATTTGTTCAAGCTATCTACTTATCCTCTGAATGCCACCTGTAAAGTGTAACAAAGCTCAATTTTGCAGCTGACTGGAGAAATGTACGTGATTCCAGATGGCAACAACAGCAGCTTTCATTAATTGAACACAAATTGAACACTGTTATGCGATATTGTTGCTAATGGAGTTTTGCTTTTAATTAAACTGTCATGCATTACTGACCACTTTGGGTGCCAGAACGTGATGTCTCATGCAGGTAGGTGAGAACAAGACATGCAATTGATGTACCACCAATAAATCTGGTTGAGGAAGATTAGGACAGCTTTGATATATACTACAATGATATCATGTTTAATCAGAGTAGAGCTCATCTTCTGTCCTTTAACAGGTAATATATCTCTCAGCAGCTGCTGCCAAAATAGTCCACAGGAAGAAGTTTCCTCCTGGTTCTTGTGCTGCCTCTGTCCTGTTTTTAACTCATTTCTAGCATTTAATGACACCGCCCCGGTCGCAATGTATCTTTGAATGTTTGATATTATGCATCATGTGGGCTTCCCGAACTGTTATCATTTTTTCATCCCACAGTTGTTTTGGCTCCCTGCAGACAGGAGACCAAAAGATTTTCATCTTTATTTCACACGCATCCTAATAGCACACATGTTTTTGTCCAGTGTTTTTTTTGTTTTGTTTGGATGATTTGTGACTCAAATATGAAACCTTATCAAGGCTCTAATGGGGGTCGTCATTTGCCGACTGAGTAAAGAATTTGATAAGGAAAGTCATGTTAAAGCCATGCAAGATTTCATTGTTAACATCTTCCTCGGTGGGGACAGCGCAACACAAATTGAGCCTTCTCGCTTGGCGGTCTCGCTCAGCTTGTTAGCAAAGGCGGACAGTGGCGAGGCCAGGTGCCCAGAGAATTGTGTGACATTTGAGCAACTCGTTTGTGGGCTGGCCTTTTGAAGAAACAAGTCACAGAGAGGAAGGATCACTAATTAACCCTCCTCTGCATTTCTGAATTTCATAACTTCTTAGATTTCACACCTCAACTTTACATATTACGTAAGACGATGTGATTTCAATTGAACATGTGATGGAAGAATAAAAATTGTGCACATTAGTACATATATTCCACCTGTGAGATGAACTAAAACACGGATTGTTGAAGTCCCAATGATTGTCACACACACAACTGGGTGCGGTGAAATTTGTCTCTGCATTTAACCCATCCCCGAAGGGAGCAGTGGGCAGTGAGCTATGGGTGACCTCTGACCTCTCACAAAGTCCCCTGGATCCTTTGAAAAGAAGTGGAGCGTTTTCTAAAGATGAAGCCGTTACAAAAGAGGCTTGTAATTTTCCATTTTCACTATACATTAATAACAAATTTGTAAGAAAACAATAAGTTTTCTGAGATTTGCCTAAACATTTACAGTTTTCTATAATGTTGCCTAAATGAATTCCTCGCATGAAAGTTCTGCAAAGATTTCCGATTGAAAATAAGTAAATTCACAAACATTAAAACTTTGAAAACATTGGGGCGTCAAATCATTTTTTACAGATTCAAGCCCCCAAAACGCCGCCACAGTCTAAACCAAAGGCACGTCCAAATATTTTGCCCTCATAACCCCACAAGCGTACTTGTATAAACGGGCCCTTAGAAATGGATATCAAAGTATTCGTCAAAGGGTGTGTACTCATTTAAGATGAGCAGTGGATCGGCTGACATGCTTTTGTGAATGTATTTGTATACCTTTGAATAGCTATAGCATAATCCTTGCATTCATTAACATTTCTAGAGTCTTAAAATCCCACCCACTCTTATTTCCGTCTGTGACGAGTGAAATTACACCGCAGTACAACTTTGGTATTTCAAGGGAGGTTGAAATGAGCTCCCCGAGCTTGCCGTGATCACCTGGGTAGAGAGTTGCACAGATGCAGCAATTACTGGGATTGTTATGTTAATGCTGATTGCACACACAGCAATGCAGGAGAGCAATTAGGAGAACAATGTGGGATAATGATCATTCACCCTCTTTGAAAATAGCACCCAACACTTGTTGTAGAAACGAGCGAGAAACTGTCAAAGGCATGGCAGTTCGAGAAGATTGGAGCTGACCACCATGCTATTTCACAGATCTGCACCTCAATTAACCCAACATGTTCCCTCTTGTTTACCGCTGATCAGATGAACATTCTGATTGTCTGATTACTTTATTAGTGTTTCTTTGGAAGGAGGGTCAGGGTTAGCACATTTGCGGCGCAGTTCGTAGTTCAAATTGCGGCTCGAGCATTCTTTTGAGGAGTATGTTGGTGCTCAGGTGTAACACCTTCTGTTTCAATTACCGTAGCAGCTCACCTGTTTGGGGAATACCCCGTCTCTTGCCCCATGTTAGCTTGGCGAGCCCACAGCTCCCACAAGAACCTAATAACGACAAGTGCTTTGAAATTTTGGATGGATAGATGTAAATGTACTCAACTAATTTGTCTTCATCCATGCATATCTTTAACACATCTGTTAAAACTGATCTGCGGTCACACAATAATTAATATGCCATATTGAGATGACTTACATCCAGACTCTTGGCCACACTTTGGTAATTCTTGAATGATGGATCCAAGGACTGAAGCTCTGTAATGTGTAATTAAACTCTACAACTCAGCCTGAAAAGATGATCTTAATCATTCTCCTTATGTCTCTGCTCTCAGAGCCCACCAGGCCTCAGCTACTTCCTTCAGCCGAGAAGGAACGGGTGTGTCATATCCCGTCCAGCTCTGACCAAGAACCCAAGCCCAGTTGGCAGGAATCCCATGCTGCCAATACGTGCAAAAGCAAACAGAGTGAGGAGGAGGAGGACGTGCCTACAAAAGACAAACAGCAAGCCGGAGATGCAGAGGAAGGGGACACGCAGCAGCTCAAAGGCAAACAATCAGCGGGAAAGCGAGGTGGCGGCGGCGGCACCTGTGGTGGCAGCTGCGTCCTCCCTGACCACACTCACGGTAATCCCACCTGCAATCTCCTTTTCATATCTTGGAAAATTGGCCTGCGCTACCCAAATAATGCTCTTTAATTTCATCGCTGCAAACCAATAAGGGACTATATCTCTTTCCATATGGGGCCGGGTGTTATTCTTCATATTATTATGCATATCCTCTTTGGGATATTGCCTAGTTCTGCTCAGTGGAAGCGAATGGGAGATATTGAATAAAGTCCCACTAATCTCTTGAGTAAATCTTGTCAAAGCACACAATCTGCTCCTCGTGAAAAGTGCATGCAAAGTTTGAGGAGCAGTCAGTGACCATCAGTGAACCAGTAAAAAAAAAAAAAAAGCAGTGCTACTACTACTACTAGTAACGCTAGTTCACAGCTCACAGTGAATTTTTTAAATGGTAAAACCTGAGCTGTCTTGCATTCACACTGCATATAAGTGAATGATGACAGATGTTAGATACATAAGTAGTGTGATATCAAAGCAAGGTCACACATATTGCCCCTGAATTTAACAAATGTAGGAATGTGACAGTACGGCGTAGTATGATGGTGTTAGGCATTCTAGACGAATGGAAACAACAAAGATGGCTGATTGTGATAAATTGTGTTTTGTGTGCTCCTCAAAACACGCTTTGACCTCTGTGTCTACTTAACGTCGAATATGGCTGTCACTATTGAATATTTTTAGATTCGATGATTCTATCGATTACTTCATTGAAGCTGCAGTGGCATGTCAACTCTTTTTAATCATAAGCAAACGCGTTACTCAGCATCTCCTAAATCCTCTCACGTTTAAATTTTTAACAGTTTACATCTGTTCCGCTCAATCCAAAGTCTTTTCCAGTGAGCTGGCATCAAACATGGATGTAAATAACATTGTACGGAGTATTCTGCAAGATGGTTAATCATTTCAAGCACCACCCACTAGAGTGCACGAAGAAGATTCTTCGATCAACACACCGATTTCAGTTGTGGTGCAAGTTTAACAAAACATTTTTTTTCCTCATGTCTAATGTGTAATCCGGTGCCTGTGTTGACGAGAGCATTATAAGACATTGCACCAATGGAACCACTAAAATTTCTTACTTGCACACGCTAAAAACATGCATATGCAATCAAATCAAGCCCTGAACGGCACCAGCTCCTTTAAAGGGGAACAGGAAGAGCACTTGCAGAGCCCTACTAATTGGCCTTCAGCAGGCCACTCGTGTACATTTCTGTCGGGGTGGCATACAGGCCAGAAGTCAACAAGTGGGCCCATGTTCACGCCATGTCGCCATTCAGCCTGATTTGCCAGAGAACAGCATAATTGTCAGAGTTGCCATTGGCATCCTGTTTTCTTCATAAATGATCAAATGTTCGCACTGAGCACATTTGACAGACGCTGTGGAGAATGTTCTTCTGCCTACAGCATTGTTGTTGAATGACTGGCCTAGCTGTTCCCTGGACTTGAATCCAATCGGGCACCTCTGACACATCATCACAGCATTTTTGCATCTACCACCACAAAGCCTCAAAAAATCTTTGGGAGTTGGATCATGTACTGATCCATATGTGGGCATCTTCCCAAACTCATGGGTAGGGCATCCAGGCTATAGGCACTTCCCAGCCACCTTTGCTGAAATTTGGAAATTGCAGCCCTTTATTAAAGAAAACAAATCACAATCCCCAGAGTGTTAATAGTTTGAGTTTATATTGAATTATTTTGTTCCCAATGAATGAATCAAAGATTGTCATACTGGGTTCAGTCTGTTCATACATCAAGTCCTGGGATGTATAGTGATTTTTGTTAAGGTGTTAGCATGTTAGCATTGCTGGTATTTGTACTGCAGCCTTTGTTGCTCTCTACATCTCAGCTTCATAACGCAGGATTTTTATGTTGAAGAATATTTTGATCTGTTGTCATCTGTTTTGAGCACCATCATTTCTGAGAAGGAATGCCTACTTTACTTAGTGTCCTTCACAGGTGCATTTTGCACAGCCTGGTTGTCAAAGACGCTGCCCAATTATGTAAAAGACTTCTTTCATTGCGGTACCATCAAGTGTGATTATTTTTTTGGATGTTTTTTTATTTTTCTCCACGGGCAGTAAAGCCTTGAGATATAATTCCGTCACCAGAAAACTAATGTTAAATGTGAGCAAAGAGCACCATTTAAGACATCTGGCGAAGTAAAAAACATCCATTTTTAAAATGGTAGAGGCACTCTTGCAACATTGCCTTGGACATTTCCTCCTCACAACTGCTAATCATCCATCTATCATGCATTGAGTTTGTTTGTTACATGCTGCTGTAAGTCTGTTTCTGGCAGCACAAGTTTAATATGGAACACAGAGGTTGTCCAATAAAGGTGACCTTTGGGGTCAGGCGCGTCGGCTAATGATTTCTCTCTACCTGCCCGGGGTTTTCGGAAGCGAGCCACAGAGCTGTCAGATGCTCCTGCCTCTTGATTGCTCCGAGATTACTTTCCTCATGGCACGCACAAGCAATCACTCCTCCCCCATCTCACCGCCTCACACGCTCTGCTGCCTGTCGCCCGGGCGATCTGCATGAGTCCAGCGTTTATCCGCGGATTCATGTTTTCCGGATGTTAGTTCAAACGTTGCAGCAAGCTCAGCTCCACCGAAGTTCTGCATTCTTGAAGTTATAGTTGATTTTTTTTCTCTCATCTTTTGTTTCAGTCCTGCAGAAGATGAGATGACTCAGTCCAATTAGGCGTTGTTTTCTTTCCCTTGCAGTAAAATAACAGATAAATCCCAAGGCGTGTGATTTGAAGGCACTGTTCATACTGTGCAAGTGACAGTCTAATAAGACGGCTTTGTAAGATGAATTGCCCCCATCAAATAAATGGCCCACTTAATGCAGCTTGCCTGTTCAGCCACTGCAAAGAGCCAATTCGGGAGGAAAAAAAATGCTTACAACAAAAATCAGGTGCACATAGTGGAGCTGTTAGGTTTCATTATGGATATTGAAAGACAGTGGGAGTTTTATTTTGAAAGGCCAAATATGTTCACAATGCTTTTATTTTCAACATTGGGGTGACCTACTAACAAAGGTGATAGGAAACACCAGCATCTACGAGGGAAGCGGCAACACAAAAATAAAACTAAATGATCAATAAAACAATGAGCGCCTGAAGTAGAATAGACAAGATACTAAACATCAACTAATTCACAACTTGCCTCGACATACAGCAAACGCCTTTTTAAACCTAATTAAGCAAAGCCCATGTCTTATAAAAGTATTTTAGCTGAAGCAACCAAGTTGGCTGATCATAGAGGTATTAGCGACATCAGCCAGTGTGCAAGTCAATTGAACACTTAGTACACACACACACACACACACACACACACACACACACACACACACACACACAAGGCAGACAAAGGGCCACATGAAGTGATTTAAAGCAAGTATTATCAGCGTCTTATAGGTCATTGTCTAAATGAAGCGTGGTGGAGCAGCGGCAGTCTCATTTCCACCACCTGACCTTTTCTTGTTCGATGCTGGCAGGATGAGCAAGTTACATTGCTGACAGTAATGACCTGCTCTCTGTCCTCCCTCTCCCTCCTCACTGCTCTTCCACTCATTTTATCACTCACACTCACTCTCCCTTTCTGTGTTGTTGGTTGTGTGAACTTGTCAAACATAAATTGGAAGCGCTCTTTCCAACTAATGGGCCTTCTGTGACTGCATAGGATTACACAACTGATGAACAATGAAAATGAAATTCCAGGTAAAGTGTTGTTTTTTTCCGGGACTCGAAATGGGACTTCATTTTCAAGTTCATCAGAGATGTCTTTAGTTTATCGCTGCCTTCCAAGAAAGCTAAGAAACGGGCTCAACACAACTAAAACACTTGATTCAGAAATACAACACAGTACAATACAATGCAACTTTATTTACATAGCGCATTTTATAACCGCTGCAGCTGCGAAGGGGTGAAAACAGATCTTAAAATGCAGTCTAAAATATATAGTGAGCCAGTGGAACGAGGCCGGAATTGGGGTCTGTGCTCCCTTTTACGAGCTCCAGTTAGGAGGCAAGCGGCAGCCTTCTGGACTAACTGATTACGCTTGAGGGAGGACTGGCTGATTCCAATATAAATTATATTACAGTAGTCTAGCCGAGATGTAACAAAAGCATGGATTTGTGTTGTTGAGAAAGGAAGGCCTTTACCTTAGAAGAATCTGGATTTAACAACAGCACTGATTTGGCTTTAGACTGTCAGGGAGTGAGACAGGGCGACCAAATGCAGCACGATCCTTTATTGAAAAGGGATAAAAGGAAGTGGGACGCTGGACTCGCGATCTGGTGGTCGGGGCGAGCAAGTAGTCGGGGCAGGCGGCGATCGGAGCGGGGTCAAGGACGGGCCCGGCGGCGATCGAGGCGTGGTTGGTCAGTTTACCGAAACGATTGGCAACAGAGAAAAGGCACAGGCTGATAGGCTTAACGCACAGGGAGCAACGGGTAGCATACAGGAACGAACTGGCAAGGGAGTGACTGGATGACAGGGTTTAAATAGAAAGCCTGACAGGTATGGGTGAGCCAGCCGATTGGGGCGTGGCCGAGCGGCAGGTGACGCCGGACCGTGACATAGACAAGATGCCAAGTGGGCCCCAGTCAACAGTGTAGGATGTATAGGGACCACTGGGACCGAAATCCATAACATCCGTTTTCTTCTCATTGAAATTTATAAAATTCAGTTACATCCAGACTTTGATATCCTCTAGGCAGGACATGAGTGGACTTAATGGGAAGGCATCGTCTTTGCTCAGCATGACGTACGTAGTAGATCTGACTGTCATTTACATAGTAGTGGAAAGAAAAGCCACGTGTTTGTAGTATGGAACCTAAGGGCAGCAAAAACAATGAAAACAGCAAGGGCCCCAAGAAAGATCCCTGTGGAACACCATACGACAGAAGGGCAGATCGGGACTCTAAGCGACCAGAGAAGTCAGCTCGGGTTAGCGAGCGTAACCAAAATCCATATTCGAGCTGCAAAAAAATGTCAAAGCTCCATTTGACCTTTTTAGTAACATTTTTATTTTAGCAAGGCTTATTCCTTGCTTTAATTGGTTCGACCCTAAGAGATGTATATCACCGCAGCCAAGAACTGGGGCAATTTGTCTGGTTTCAATTCAAATTCGTTTCCATAGACAATAAACGATGGGATTCATCACAGAATGCCCTGTGTTCTGAGCATGTCTGAAATGTTCATACGTCATATGAACGTATTCTTCTTTCTCCAGACCTGGAAGCTACGAAAGCTAATGACTGTGAGGAAGGTGATCATCCAGCATATCAGGGCCTGCAGTTCTGTGCCAGCCAATTCACAGACCGAATATATATCTACGATAAGGTACATATGTGCTTCTTTGGTCTATTAAACATTTGGGCAATCGATAAACTTATTCTGTATTTATCTTTCTTGGTACAGGTGTACATATCTACTCAGGCGCTTGGGTTGAGTATTAAAGTTCTGGGCTCTGCTAGTCACTGAAAATGTATAGTACGGGTCGCAGGTGTGCTACCAAGCACAAGCTTTATGCACACATTAATATACTAAAAATAATAAGTTACAATTACTCAGTATTATGATGATGATGATGATGATGATGATGACAGAACTTTATTTATCCCACAGTGGGGAAATTTACTTGTCTCAGCAGCGTACAAGAGTGCAAGAATACACGAGAATGATTGTGTTGTTTTCATTAGCTTCTGTGAGTTAATAAAAACTTTTTAATGTGCCCCATGTTTTCCATTTTAAGGCAAAATAGCAGACAGCTGAGCAATCATAATGATTGGCAGTGAATGGGGCTTATTGTGAAACCACACACATATACAAAAGTCATACCTCTTTTTTTTCCCTCGCTTTTGTGCCAAATGTGATGGGTTCATTTTCCGTTCATGTGCCATCCCTCCAGTTTCACAGAAATCGCAAATATTATGTAGTTTTATTAATCCTGCTAACAAATAAATCACACTATTTCCGCAGCGTGCGCCCGAAATGCGCTTATGGCCTAGCGAGGAAATCTTTGACTGGACAAAAGAAGTGTCAGTTGAATCTTATGGGCTGTATTCACTAACGGTGTGTACACACCAATTTGTGCCTAACTGGTAATTTTTTGCAGGCAATTGAAACTTGAAGCAACTTAGAATATTTTATTATTGTTATTATTTTTATTATTATTATTATTATCATCATCATCATCATTATTAATATTGTTGTTATTTTATTATTATTATGTTTATGATGATGATTATTATTATTATTATTATTATTTAAACCCCTAAAAACTTAGATAAGATAAAACAGAGACCTTTCCTGTCAAAATGTCCTTCCACAATTCATTGTGTTCAACTTTAACCGGATGCACCTCAACTTTCTGTAAATTACACTGTTAGCAGAACTTCATGACTCCTTTTGAAGACAAACTATTGTTTAACCCGAGTGTGACTCTGATTACACTCCAGTGCATTCCTAATACACATCGTGAGTGTCACCAACCAACAGAGCCAACTATTGATCGCTTTGTGATTACTCAACCCTTTTGTTTCATTCATGAGGGATCAAACTCTAACATGGATGAGAGACACGAGGATTTTACCTAAAGGGGACCAATGTGTGTTGAACTGAATCCACAATGCTATATTAGTATGACAGCAATAGAGAAGTGTCATGTATGCATGGCTGAAACGATAAGCCACAGAGATAAATGTCCCTCGCTGTCATTTAAATGATAAACTGGAGGAGTTCTGCCTGGAAAGCTGTCACATTGGGATAATCCTGAAGCAGGAGTAGAATTCACATGGGGGGGCAGCTCAGTTCACAATCAGAGGACAATTTACTGCCAGATTTAAACTGAGAAATACTGTATTAAGAATATGAGGAAATTGATGTGGAGGTTCGAGACGTCATTGTTATTTTAGCCACTGCTCCTGTTATCAGGTGACTGGTGTGTCAGATGGCAGCGACTTGCCACCTACGAATAGATAATAAGACTTGGTTTTCAGCTTATTCACAGTGGATGCATAAAATGGAGCGAAAGTAACAATATGTAGTAAGGGTTGAGTTTTGGCTTGTATTTATGAGCGTAATGTTACATACCACACACGATCACTCTCATAGAATTACAACTTTATTACTTTCATTTAGTCTTTGTATTCAAGTCTTTTGTAACATCCATAGTGCTTTCCCTGTTCTTGACTTTGAGAGTCCCAGTCATTTTAAATCAAATCATATTTCATAATTTGACCTTCTGTAACCCACAATGCATTTTTTCATATTATGTATATTTTCTTTTGATACTTTGTTGAGGATGTTGTTACTTTAGGAATTAATGATCCAAAAAATGCAAAAAGATTCAGGTTTGGAATTGGACCACTTCAGTTGTGTTGAACTTTAAAGGTTCCACTGCATAGTAAATGATTGTCTTTATTTCACCTCCCCCAAATCGTGATGCCCCACCTCTGCTGATGAGACGAGCTGTAATGTTGTTGACATTGTAGCAGCTTTCTCTAGCAAGAATATTGTAATGCTAAGTGTGGGAATTGGGAGGATAGTGTGCATTTTCTATCCACTAAAAGTCTAATCCTTTGCCATGCTGCTGCAGCACAATCCGTTCCCTGCCTCTCTGCCATTTATGTGACCATAATCTAAATAAACACACAAGCCACTGCACATTGGTGATACTAAGGAAAACATCCCAGTGCTGATTTGGACCCGAGTTCCATACAGTGTGTTATTAACCTTTTCACTTTATCTCTTCTCCTGCCTGTCGCTCTCCTTGCTCCACCATCTTCACGTCGGAACTGAAGTGTCTCTTGCCCCTTAACTCCACTTTGCATTCTCTGTTTTGTAAAATGCTCATGATGCTTGACAGTAGTCCTCCTTCCTGAACCCGCTCTCAAGCTCGGTTCACAATGAGGGTGCACTGAATCTTCGCCTAGCAAGCGTGAGCACTCCAAAAGTGGGAATTAAGTGTGAAATGAATGAAAAAACAATAGTAATTCAGGGGTTGTTGATGGTGTTACTTTTTACATCGTCGCGCAGTTACTAGCAGATCATTATCACGGTGAGTATGCGGCTATGCACCAACCTTCTCGAGTCATTAGTTTTAATGCGTGCGCACTGTCACAAGAGAAGTATTTTCTTCAAAGCAGTCTACATCTATGTATTTGAATTAAAGAAGTGAGGAAACTGATGAGAATTACTGTGGCAACCAGCAAAGAGTGGCAACTCTTCACTCATATGGGGTGCTTATTCGTCATTGTTAATAAAACAAGTAAGATTGTGTTAAGGTGTCAACAAGCACGCACCACATATAGCAGTGACTTTGTCTTTAGTAATAAGAATAGCGAGAGATAGAGTATTAATACTTATTGGAACAAATCCTCTCGCTTGAGGCTAACTCTTGGTCTCCATCGTCTCATCTGTTAGGACGGCGCTCCGTTGAACTTGAGCTTCATGCCCCTGGACATCAAACTAACCAACTGGGACGACCTGCCTGAGGATTTCAGCCGGCACAGAGAAAATCAAATACAGGTCTACCCTTTGTGTGTGCCCGTGTGTGTGCGTGTGTGTGTGCATGCGCAAGAATGTCCATGCATGTGTGTGCTTGCTGTAATTTATATACCTTGCTATTCTGTAACAGAACCTTTAAAGAGGAGTTTGTAGTGTTACATATGTTAGCAATAACAACATGACAAGATTTCCCAAAAATGACCATCTGTCAAAATGCTGAATCAGGTCGGGACGTCTACTTCAACTAGATTCGAAGACATCTGTGGGTCAAAATTATGTAGTTTAAGACACAGACCCTTGTCGTAAAACCTCATTTTAACTCCAGTACCAAGAAATGGAAGATTGTTCAGGAGAGCAGTGTCTGCAGTAGAATAATTCATGTACTTCAGCAGTCAATTCTAGGATTTTCAAATTATTGTATTCTGTTTTTCCCCAATCCCCTAACTTCATTGTAATTGGGGTTTGTAGAATAATTATAGTTTATTTTGCAGATGGAAATTTCAACCACTTACTGAGATACTCGGAAATTCACAATTCTGACCACAACGTTATTGTTTAGTTTTGTTTTTTTTCCTCTTTGTTTTTTTACATTTATGTATCATAATTTTTCTTGCTGGCTAGAGTAAATTTCGTGTTTTTGCTGCCTTGTCTTCAGGCTTGTGGCATCCATTTAAACTTTGAAGCTACAGGCTGACCTTTATTTTGCAGTATGATAAGATGTAATCGTTAACCAGGCCTTAGTAAAGACGAGGCACAGCGTTATCAAATCTAACTTATACCTGACACCACCGCCGGCAATCATGAGCAAATAGCACAACATTATGGCTCAGTATGGACACCAGTTTCCATCCCTGCGGGGTCTAGAGGGAGAAAAGCTGGAGGAATTGCCAGGAAGGGGGTTGAAGATGGAAAGAAAGCGAGGGAGGATGAGCCAGTGTCAAGAGACAGGCAAGGGAGCGAATGCAGTTTTATGAGGATCATTACAGGCAGACGGATCATCGCCTCAAACGACCCCGCGTGCACCAAACAGCTCGTACGGAATCCAGCAACCTGCCTTTGCCGCTGACACAGTCCCCATCAGTCACGTTTATGTCCATTCTTAAAGGCAAGGCGTGAGCTGCAACCATTATTTACATCCTGCTTTGCTCCACTTATCCACTTTTTTTTTTTTTTACATAGGATCAGATAGGTTTGGATATTTTTCTGCTTTATTAAAATCACGTCAAAACTACATTATGTATTTGATTTGGTAGTCTTTGTAAGATGTCAAATTGACTTGATGGTCCAAAACGTTCAAGAGGGATAAATATGCAAAAGAAATCACAAATTAAGAAGGGGACAAATCCTTTTTAACAGCACTGGCTGTGTTACAAAAACATGATATAGCACATTCAGGGTTATTTCAATGATTTATATTGTTAAAATAGTATACTGTACCTCTGACAATGTTCATCAAATGTGATCATTTTCTTTAGATTTTAATTATCAATAAGTCAAAGTGACTCTGTCTATTGATTCAATGTATTCTGGCTACTATGCATAGATTTTACCATCAGACAGCCAGCACCCAGTGTTTTGATAGATTTGAATGATGCAAGCTTCTCAATACTATCTTTTTTGCAAACAGTAAATACCCATCCAAAGTGTAATATTATTATCCATTAAATTTTATGTGGGCTACCTGTTATTTTTCTTTTGGATTTTCTTTGAAAGCCTCACCTGTTCTAAAGCATATCTATAACTGTGTCTCAGTTTGATTGGTTTTATTTGACTGGCTGGAAAGTCATCTTCATGTGTATGCCTTTTGCTGATTGTTTTTGAATAGCTCATCCGTGCTTTAGATATAAAAAAAAAAACCTATACATTCTTTTCTTGTCACCTTTCACCCCCAACTTCAATACGAAAGATTTCAACGTCTGCCTTGCAGGTGCTGCGCTTCGTTCAGGGATGGAGCAGCCTGGCAGCCATGAAGCAGAAGCTGCTCCGACGTAGCCGTCTCCTCTACCACAGCCCCGCGCTTGGCTTGCAGCAGCTGGCCAACACCCAGCGACCTCACACCAGCACCAAGAGGTCAGGCTCCTGTTGAAAATGTAATATGGAAAGAGAAACTCAGCTATGACTCTAACTTTGACAACCTTTAATAAAAGATTCTTCATGATGGCAAGGTTGGAGTTACAATTGACTAAACTTTTGGTCAGAATTCAATTCCGTTCATCCATCCATTATTATCAATGTAGTGATAAAAATAGCTCTCTTTTGTTCACAATAAAATGGTTAATTTTGTTAATGGTTGAACAAAATGCCTTTTTATGGTCTTCTGAAAAGTGAGTCATGGACCAGCAGAAAAATATGCAATTATTTCTTGGCCCATGCCGTCACAATTACTTTTTTGTGGAAAAGGTTGAGACCGTTTTTGTGTAATCCTGACACAAAGAGGGTGAGAGAAGTGCAACTTCTGTTCCACCAATTATGCTAACGACAGTATGAAGTCAAAATTTGTGCACTCATCTGTTTCAATGAGTAGCCTCCAGCTTTTCACCTTATCATGCACATTAATAGCATATTGTAACATTGGCAGTGGTGGAAACACAAACACCACTAAGTCACAATCCAGTAGGCGACGTGAGATATCACAAGAAAACAATCTCATCAATACATGACTAAAGGCAGAAAATAAGTTTTGCGTGTGGGCGTTTCAAAGGGAGTCAACTGAGGCAAGAGAGAGGACAGGATTACTGTTGTGCATGCGAATTCATATTTTTATGGACAAGGGACACGCAATTGTAGGTGTTGTGGACATGATATGTATGTGCAAGGACTTTTCAAGTGGAGAAACATGTCTGGGTGCATGAACCTAATCAAGTTGTAAGTAGGAGGCAATTGGCCCAGCTTGATTTGATAGTTGTTTGATGTATTCACTAATCAGAACCAATCAGCCTCCGGCTCAGACGCAGCGGGGCGATCGCATCTCACCTTTTGCACCACTGAGACGTTCCACTTTCAACAACTAAAAATCTAATGCATTTTGCCTAGGTTGCCAACAATGATCATACTTTCATCACATGCAACTCATGAAGAGTCATTGGGATTTTGAGAGGAGTGAAGAGGATTTAAATTGAGTTTATATTCAGTTGGAGTACACCACATGCTGAAATTACTGCAAATGTTGTCCCGAGATGGTTCATTACCACTGGATCATTTTCTGATTACTTTGTATACAGTACATATTTGGAATCTCAAACACAATGTATTTTGGGAAGCTGATCAACTTCAAAGTTGTTTGATCTTACCGAAAGTTTTTCTCATTTCAAAGTAAAAAAAAAAAAAATCTGCAGCCCTGCTTGTTGTTTAACTTCGCCTATTTTGACTTCTGTCCAAAACTGCAGATAAATGTGCGAATGGTTGTTTGTCTGTGTACCCTGAGTGGTGTTAGGATGTTAGAATGAATTTCTAAACGCACCTTCTGTTCATAGCAGCAAGCTAGTTTTGGATGTTTTCAAAGCTTGTGCTTTTAACAATGGAAAAGTTTTTCTTTCCAAATTAAAGTGGCTTTCCTAGAATCCCACGACACATTATTGCCAAAGGTAGAATCCTAGTTATTGCACCTTTTGGTGCTGTAAATCCTTGTTGTGTCGTAAGGAAGCTGCATGTTAAACTAGCAATAGGTCACACATCCGTTGGCATGACTACTACTTCATCTTTCATTTTGCGGTTGGCAAATATTTTTGTTCTCTCACTGAAGCAGATGTGAATCATGACCTTTAAACCAGGATACATACAGAGCTGTGATTTTCAGCATACCATCCCATCCTTAGCTATCTTACTATATATTTATGTGGTTTCACTTTTGGAACTGTGCATGAGGTGTACAACAAAAACAATGTAAAATTAATTTACCTTCAGGGATCATAATGAGTTTAAAACATAAAAAAAAAACAATATTCAGTTGTACTTTGTTTCTTCTATATGGCAGAAGTTACTCAAGATCATGAAGGAAATACTAATGGGGTCACTTCTACTATATTTTCTTCAAATGTGCTTCTCAGGCTTTAAGTTGGAAGGTATTATGGCTTTAAAGTCACCATCAGTCTGCAGGAGGATGGTTCCTTCTGGAACCTTGAGACCTCTCTGTATTCGCCACTGGTCATCTGATGCCTGATACTTTAATTTTCCTCGAAAACAGCTTGAGCTTCATGACAGCTGACCTCGGGTGGTGTGAAGCTGTGGCAGCCCCACGCCAGAGAGCAGCAAAGTCGTGTTAAACAGGTGACGGACTGGTGAAGCAGCTCATTAGCTAGCTTTGACACACTTGAGTCAGTGCTGACTAGAATGAATAGGGGTGGGGGGGATACCCCCACTAAAATAATTTTGTCAGTTGTAATTATAACAGCTTCTACTCTTTTGGAAATGGAGACCAAGGAAACTTTGTCTTCTCTTCGTTTAATCAGCATTTGAATCCAAAAGGATCACCTGACTGTGTTGTCTTTGCACATAGCGATATGAAAGGAAACAGAACCTCCTGAAGCACACACCCCCGACCTCTCTTCGCAGAAGTCACCTGGGCCTATTTTGCTTGTGCGGGCTTCATGCGGTTTGCTTCGACTGTTTGAAGCAAAAAAAGATCATCTGTTTGATGACGATACACCATCAGCCCTTACTTTTTCATAGAAACCTCTCCCCTTGGATGTTTCCTTCCTCTATGTTCTGCCCCCAATGTCCATTTTGATCAATATTTTTCATATCTTCAACATTCTTCCTTTTGCTGCTCTCATATTGACCCAGTCATAGATCAGGTGGAAACACGTAGAGATCACAAATACAGTCTTAGCATGTGTTCTTTTAAGATTCCTTCCAATCTGCATGTACTCGTCGTCACTGGACGTAAGCGTTTTAGCTCTTCTGGGATTTATTTCCCGAGGTGTCAGTCCAAGCAATAATATTGATCAAACATGGCTGTCAAAACAAATGTTTGTAGAGTACAACATCAATTATTGATTCATGCCACTGCTTCATCCCTGGTGAAATAAGTACACAACCCTACGGATAATCCTTTTTATTTTCTTATTTTTGTTGTCTGTGCACCACAGATATCTTGTAAGCACTAGGCACAACGTATTTGAATCACACACTTATTTCTTTAAATTAAATCTCCAATATCTTTTCAAATTGTTTGACATTATACCTCAAAAGGGTCAGGGTCATTTAATAGCTATTTAATTTTTTGTTGTAGGTGGCAGGAATCTGCACCCTGTGAGAAAGCTCAGAGCAGGATTTCTTGAACACCAAATGACAGCAACTGAAATGTATGGACAGATGGCTTTATTTCATAAATATCACTTGCAATAGATCATATTGGAAAATGACAGGAACCCATACCATAGAACCGTTGACGCTCCGCTCTGGTAGCTGGAGTTTTCTCATTCAAGTGAATGGGACTGTTGGGACCCAGTGTGTAAAGGCAGCCACTTCTTCCCAACTCTGGTGTAAAAATTAAAGTGTTTGGCTTCTTTGGGAAGGACCCCGTCGTTTTCTTAGATTGCGAGGGCCTGTTGCTTGGAGATGAGAAATTAGCAGGAATGCTCCAAATGGGTGAATAAAAGAAATCACTATTTTGGGGGTGTTTTTGATGAGGAATTAGTATTTAATTATGGCTAAAAGCTCAAAAATTTGATTTAGCATGTACCCTTTAACTAAGGAGCACCTTCCCTTGTAACTGTAGGTCGGTTTTGAAAATGTCAAATGATTGCTTCAGTTCTACCGTCAGTGGTTTTAAAAACTGATGACATCAAGTTTTTCTTTCACGATATTGTTTGGCACCTTTTTCATTCACTTTAGCAGCCTCTCTGCTGTACGTATATTCTGTCAACTCCGGCATGACGAGGTCATTTTAATTCTTGTCCAGATTGACATAAAGCGTTGAGTGCAGTTTTCAACTTGCACACCTTTGCACTAGGATAACAAATTTGGCTGTGGAAAGCAACTGCGAGTGAGATGGAGTAGATTACATGATTGACGGTCCCTGTGGGGAAATAAGCTTGCTGCACTGACAAAATGGGCACAATTCAGGAGAGGAGAGAGCAGAAATAGAGTAGGCACAAATGGAGCAATGAAAATCATCGTTTTGAGGAGCGATGTTGTACAGTAGTTTCTTCAATTACTGAAGTGAGCATTCGTTGTTGACCTGTCAGTGGACTGTAATGTGTGTCCAGTTCCACCCTAGCCGGTGCCGCAGTCCACATATCAACTATATAATTTTTTACTTTTTTTTTTTTTTTTACATTATTTTAGTACATTATTTGAAATATGAATGCCCCAAGTGAATGGAATTAAACAGGCTTCATGTTCAAATTCAAATTCCGTCAACACATTCAAACTAACAGTTTTTCAAATGTTCAAGAAGTGTAACTCTCAGTGTTGTGATGTTTTTGCATTCCTCAATTTTTGTACCATATGCCTTAAGGTCTACTTGACTATCGCATACCAAACAGAATCTGTTGTTTTGTGGACAAGATATTTAAAGAATGCACCCCACCGGGCCTGATTAACTGAAAGTTCAAATTGTGGGTGCTGAATAGAATGTATTCTGTTATTTTTTGTTTCCAGCATTTCAAAAATGTTTACATACACTTAACAATGCTGTTTTCACCTACCATTGCAAAACCAGTGATGGCAATTTCTCTTTTTGCAAATTCTATTGCGCTTGCTAAATTCACCTATTTGCGCAAAAAAATAGAATGTGCATTTAGAATGTGCATGCGCAATAATTTTGGCAAACACTATCCTGGTGCGGCAAGTTTGTAGCTCAGGTTCCACACCTATTCGCGTGACCAATCAAGTTTGCACCCATTTTGCATTCATTAATCAGGCCCTAATTGAGCCCCCGCCACAAAACCACACTAGTTATGTAATTATTGCTCATTGATCGCAATGTTCTAATTACTGTAGGTACCTCAGTCGGGATGAAGTGGCTGAGGCCTCACTGAGCAAGGCTCAACAGGAAGGAGGCAGCGTGCGGCTGGTCACCAAAGAGAACTTCTTCAGCAAGAGAAGATCGACCTCATCACTAAATTCACCCACCTCAGACAGGTATGATTAATACCTGTATATAATAATGTATAAAAACAAAAATGCTGGCGCTATTAATTGACAATGTGTCTTGAACCTAGAAGCACATCTCTGTTGCTTCTGCTGCCATCGACACAAACTTTATGTACCCGAGGCCTTGTCGCCATCATGTACTCTAATCTTCTGTATTAAGACTACTCGTGATCCATTCACTGTCTAGTAGCACATTCGTTTAGTGTATATACTTGATACTTTGGTAAATGATCAGAGGTGGCAATAGTGATGATCTTACTATATCCAGCGTTGGGACTGCTCGTGGCTGGGCTTTGCCGCTAAATTGAGCTTAGCGTAGCTTGCTTCCTGCAAACAAATTGACATGTTTGTTATCAACGCACTGCAGGAATTTAGTGTGAGTGATGTGATTAAAGTGGGAAAATATTATGAGAAATAAATAGGCCAGCGGGCCGGGGGCTTACTCGCAGCCACCTGAGATGCGTCCTTTGTGGGCAGGCACCGCTCATTTGCTTTTCCAAAGGTTTTTGTACCAATTAAATTACTTGAAAATATTTACCATAACGTGACCTTAAGTAACAACGTTTTGCAATGATGTATGTTGCTGACTGGCCTGCAACAAACTAATGAATGTATATTTTTTTGTTTTTTCTTTTTGTTTTGTTCTTGGGTGGCAGGTTTAACCCAGTGCCAGCAAGCACAATTTTCACCCAATTTTAAATCTTTCAAGGAATATTGTTCAATAAGCCCTTAAAAATGAGTGTTCATCATCTTCCCATTAAGGTGATATGTGCTCCTTCCTCTTAGCAAATCAATTCGTTTCCCCATCCCTTTGCTGTCTCCATGGAGACGTGCATCCGCCTTCTGTGCAAGGCACAAAGGCCCGCTGTGCATGTTCGTTCAGTAAATTTAGACCATAATGCAATATATTGGCAGAGACTCAACACCCGACCCAGAAGCGAGCCACCGCGGGTAAACGAGCAAACACACAAACTACACGCACTCATCAATGTTTGTGCAAGATGTTTCCCTGTGAGGTTGCCACTCAGTATTTGTGCTTAGTTTTACTGCTGGAGGAAGCACAATGCCAGACAGCTCTGGATTGTGTGATTATGGCTGCAAGGCGTGACCGTGCAAAGAGTCCACCGGTCAATTGCAACAGAAAAATATTTACAGTGCAGACTTGACTTATGAGGCGTATTCAGTCGGTAACTCAAATCACTCGTATTTTTTGTGATAAATAGTCCTTGCGGCAAACGCTGGATGCTTTCATGCTACTTCTTGGGAGCTAGTTGTCATTTCACAACCCGGGCTGTAATGCAGGCTCTATGTTAGTTTTAGGTTGGAGTAAATTTATTTAATCTCCATGATTCCTCGCCATACACCGGCCAACAGCAGATCCCAGGGTGGTCATAACCATTGATCCATTTCCTAAACTGGTTCTTGTTTTGGTCCAATTTCAAATCCATCCGCTCTTGTCGTTCTATTTGCCAGTTAGTACAAAGCTAACTGGAGATTGTGTCCCTGGCCGACTCCAGCGGCAACAAGTCATCAAATTCCCTTTGACGTTACTGCGTGAAAGGCTCATCCTCCTCCTTGCTGCGTTAATTGCCATTTCCCTCACAAGCTGGTCTGTAACTGTCAGGGGACTAACAACAAAACGGCATTTCCCATGATGCCACACTATATCATTCAAGTTGGCAAATTTATAAATCAATCATTGATATGCCACGCCCAATTAAACAAATTCATGCTAATGCATTATATTCTGAAACATATGTATGTGGCATGTCAATTATCAATTTATGATTTTATGGACTCGGATGAGATGTTGTGATGTCACTGGAACTGCCATTTTCGGAGCCTGCCTGCAGTACTTGTTAATTTTACGGTGCTTTAATCCTCCTATCTGCATATCATTTGGTCATGATTTCACAGTAAAAGCGGAAAATATAATATTAAGACAGACAGTCATTCATTTCATTTAATTAATTCTGGCATACTGTCCATTTTCAACGAAAAGAAAACAGTGTCTCGTTGGACTCCTCCGTAATAATCCCAATTGTGGAATTGTTTTGCAGAAAAAAATTGTTTTGTGCAAAAAAATGCAATGTTGGGTGAAATTGACCCAACTTCCTGGGTTGATCCAATTTTGAACCCACATCGGGTTGTTTTTCAACCCAGCATTTTTAAGGGTGTTGTCTCCAGTCTTCAAATATGATGTTTACCCGAGTGCTTGGCCTGCGTCCAGCACTGGCAAGTTTCAATCTTTTTTTCCTCACTTATTATGGTTTTCCTTTTTTTAGTCTTTCTCTAAGAAACTTTGGTTGTCGGGGGCGTACTGCAGTCGATAGCGGTCTCTTCTGAGAAGCGGTACGGCAAAATAATGGCCTCTGGACACTATGACAACGCGCTTGACGTCACATCCGCCGAAAGAGCACAGGCAATTCGAACCTGAAATTTGCTTTTCAGAGGCTTTCAAGAATACCCATTGTGGACAGCTTAAGTGCTAATCTGCCATTTATAAGATGTGTGAGTCATAAATGGTCAAATGAAAAGGCTATTGTTAAGATATTTGGGGGCAAAATACCCCGGAATGCATCTTTAAAGGCTTCCCGCCTTCCGCCCAAATAAACACTTATCTCTGTCCTGACCATTACTATTTTAAGCACACCATTAGAAGCTTATTTCTGTCTCACTTTCATCCGCATTTTTGGCAAAACACGGTTCTCTTGGTACCAGTTTTTGGTATCCATCTCTAATTGCTTTTTTATTTAATGATATTTTTAATTCTTTTGAGGGTTTTCTTCTCAATATCAGTGAGGGCATATCTGTCTGTAGTGTTGCTCAGATTCTTTGTTGCTGCCCAGGCCTGTATGAAATACAAAACACAAAGCCGTGGGGAAACAATGAAGTCCATCTGTCCTTCTCTTGTGTGGCTCCTGCACCCTGCTGGGATGATATGGCAAATGCCCAAACTAGTTGTCCTATTTTTTCTTTTAACACTCACGCAGATACATGCTGGTCATTTGCATTGATCATCATAAAATATATTGAATGTTTGGCACAAAGTTAGAATATTAATCATAAATAAGTACCAGTGAAATCTATAAATGTAGCTGAATATTTGTGTTTTTAGAATAAACAGGTGTTTTCGTGTGTGTATTTTTTAAAACTGGCATTTCATAGTTTTGATGCACGCTCCAATAATATTGAGTGTCTTCTTCAATTTAAAATAAATAAATTAATTAATAATCGTCTGTCCCAGGGACACATTGATACATGACAGGTTGGGAATCGAACAGTGGACTCTCAGGTTACTCGACGACTGCTCTACCTCTGAGTCCCCTTTTCTTTTACATTTGTCTTTCCAAATTATTACTATGTTTCTACTTTAAGCTTGTTAGATAATATGAGATTTCCGTTTTGGAGGACTTGATTCTAGATTGATGGTTGAACAGAATCGTTGTGTGTTGATATTGGGAATAATCTATTCTAAAAAATAAGTTACTGCCCACAGTTCTAATCCTCACAGTCGCTTTCAGTCTTTCCAAGCTAGATTTATTGGGAAAGCTTCAGTATTAATGAGGGTAGCTACGTATCTATTTTATCCTTGTAAGACGTCAATAAAAATGTGACACCTGAAATCTGATGATTTAATGTTTCAAGCTTAATAGAGCCTTGTGACATCATTCATCATCAATACCAATCAATTATGTAACAACTACATCTTTACAGCTCAAGCAAAGATGTTGGCGAGCAACCATCACCAGGTTTCCTGCAGGCGGTGGACGGCCAGGGTGTCCCTCTATGTCTGTCCTGCCAGAAGGCCTGCTTGACCACCGGTGGGGCCTGGGACACCCGATTTTGCAGCAGCAAGTACGTTAAAAAAGGCAGCGGGAGAGAAGCAGCTGAAACTGCTCCATGAGATTTGACCTGTGTTGCAAAATGTTGTGACTTTGGAAAAGTCCCTCCATTTTTACGTTCTGTAGCTGGAGCCAGGCGTCCCAATGATTTTGATATTTTTTATTGACTTGCAGCTCCATGGTGTTTATGGTAAATATTCTGTCAGTCCACATGTCACACAGTACAGATAAGACCATATTCTCCGCCCCCGTAGGTGCCAGGAGGAGTTCCTTTTGCGCTCCAGTCAGACGCACATGCGCTCGCGGGTGCTGGAGGCAGAGCGGGGCGTTTGCCAGCACTGCGGCCTCCACGCCCACGACTTATTTGTGAAAGTCCGCGATGCACCGCCGTCCCAGCGCAAAGAGATGCTTGAAAACACTTGGCTCGCCCAGCTGTCACTCAAACAGGTTGGACCCAAGCACAAAACTATAAATACCTGATGCACGCACACACACACAAATTGATCTTCACTAGCTCGGGCTAGCTCCCAGTAAATGGATTGCAGGGCCCATTGATTTTCCTTCCAGTGCCAGACCCTGACCAGTAAGCCTGTTTGATTTGGTTGGCGGTTATCCTGCGGTCCCTGCAACCTCCTCATTGCCTGCTTCTTTTGACACACATACACACACACATGGATATATACCCCCCCCCCCCCCCCCCGTTCCACTTCCACACAGTGCCGCCGGCAACAGCATCAGCGCCGATCGATGTGGCGAGCTTGAGAGGAAACAACCTCAGCCACATGATAAGATGGCGTGGTGGTGCAAAAGCCTTAAGATTAGTGCCTCATTCTTCGGTTCATACTGGGGGTTCTTTTGTGTATGAGTGTGTTTCGTGCTCCACATTTCTATGCTTCGCCATGTGAGCGTTTCAGTCTATTTTTGTTCAGGCATGTGTGCGTGTGTGAACTCTGGCCCTGCGCTTTATATCTTTTGGGATCAATTCTAGCTCACTCCCTTAATGTCAGCAAAGTAGCACTCAAATTGGGCAAATTGATTTTTGGTGCCCAACTCTTTGTCAGGCTGCTCTTCAATCATCTTTAGTTCTTAATTGATTTCTTCTCTTTGTCTCTCCAGATGTGATCAATATTGTTGGTCTTTTGGGTTTTCACACTGCTTCAAAGTGAATCTGACTCTCGAGTCCTTCTATCTTGGGAGTCAAGTGTGCTGGAATTCTCCTCCAGTGAGGCAAATTACATTACTTTCTGCCCTCTAGTGCTTCTTCTTAGAACTTCTTTCTGTTTTTGTGTTCTTATTATGTCTTCCAAGCAGAAATTGTGTTCGTTCGTTCATTCATTCATTCATTCATTCATCTTCCAAACAGCTCATCAGGTTTAAAACCATTCGCAAAGGAGCCGGAGAAGAAGCTACGAAACAAAGTTATAAAGTTCCTATGAATAAGTTTTCATTCATTTTTCACTTTTGGGCACCCACACTTGCCTGGAGTGGAACAGCGTGACCTCCTGACCTTTAGGTAATCAAGGCTGCGCCTGCCCACACTTAACCGGTCTCCATTTTTATAAACTTATTTACAGTAAGCCTTTAAAGATAGACTACTGTAAATTGTAACTTTGGAGGTGTCGCTATGGTCACTCATTGTGATCACCACTACTGTCTAAAGTAAAATCGATCGTATCTAAGGAAGAACAAAGTCTTCAAAGTGGTTTCGTTTGTGAATATAGAATTTATGTGAGTTCAAATGGAAAAAAATCTGACGTCCCTGTACAGTGAGCATTAGTTTTACATAACATCAAAGAGTGTTGTCAACAACCTTATCAATTTTTTTATCATTCACTGCCATTGACTGCTCTAGAGTTCAAATATCCACTTTAACTTGACTGGCAGTGAATGAGTTAAAAAATCTGCAAGTATCTACCTGAAATGAGGTTGGAACGTGATGAAACAGCAGTTCTCACCACTCTCAAAAATCGTGGGCAAGTCAGCTGAATATGCGAAAACCCTACCCTGTCAATCAAACACTACTAAAATTTAGGGAAAAAATGGATGCTACTCAATCTTGCGACTCTTCTGCCTCCTCATAACTACATACATGTTTGAGACATGAAAATACATCCACTTAATGTGTTGCATTATCTTTTCTATTCTGTTCCTATTCTAAATAATCTCGTACTGGCTCTGGCCATGCACAGAAATCGAGAGGAACCGAGGAATGGCTGAATCTTATGTGAGAAGTGCAAGCAAGAATTTTAATTTCCTTGATTGGGATTCAAAGCGCTAGCTTGAGCGGAGGAGGTCACAAAGCAGCAAATTACATCTTACTTGCTTTGACAGAAAAACAACAGTTTGACTGCTTTCATCGCTTGAGTTCAAACTTTAAAACAAATTCAGGATGACCTACAATTATGACATTTTAGTGAGCCTTTTTCAAACTAATATCATACCATGTACCTGTCATCATCACAGAATTGCTCAAGTTATTAGTTCTAAAAGCAATCATTACATGCAGACGTCTCAAGATACACAGAACGTCACATTATCTGTTTTTTATTTTTTTTATTTTAATTATTTCTTCCTCCGTGCTGTCATGAGTGCTCTCTATTTGTTTTTGTTTCCGGTAATGATGAGCCACATCTGCATTGTGCCTCTAAGGTGCATATATCTGTTCAATTTGAGTGTTTGGCCTCATGTGTGTAAGTGTGTGTGTGTGTTGCAAAATAAGACTTGAGGCGAGTGTAGCGCTCAGCGAGAGCTAAACACATCACTGCTGTAGGGAAAAATCAACTTGAGCATAGATGGATGGTTTGGGAGGGTAGTGCAATCACAGCTTGTTTTTAGCAATTTGCGGCTGTATGAGAGAACATGAGTGTGTTGCTCCGCTTTTTTTTTCATTCTGTGTGTGTGTGTGTGTGTGTGTGTGTGTGTGTGTATGTGTGTGTGTGTGTGTGTTTGTGCAGCTAAACGAGATGATCCGTGCTCCAGTGGAAGGCGATTTCTGGCAAGTGGACCACATCCGTCCAGTCTACAGTGGAGGAGGACAGTGCTCGCTGGACAACCTGCAGACACTCTGCAGCGTCTGCCACAGAGCTGTATGTGCATCATTCAACACTAAGCCCGAAATACATTTGTCCAGCTTGATTTTGCCGGTGCACCTTGGCCAGAGCTCTCTTTTATCCTGCTTAAAAGAAAGTTGCATCCCTCATGTTGAGGATCATCCGAGGTGGCAGTAATGTGATACATGGCCAGCCTTCTCTTGCCAGTAATAACATCCCAGCAGGCGGCTATGTCGTGGTGATGTATAGCATTGGCTGCAAAAGGCCGTGCGTGTGTATCTAGTAATCACACGCGATTCCTCAAAAGAGACATTAGAGAGCAAGGATGTCGAAATAAAAGTCTCTTCTGAAATGTGCTCTAATGTCACACCAGCGACTCTTTTGCTTTCGTCAGGGTCTGAATACCATGTCTGCGGAAATACCCTGAGGATGCACAAATTGCAGCAGACTTTCCGTCCTATTTGGAGCCCCCTCGAAGGCAGTCCGCCTGCTCTACTGCGGGGTCTGCCGCTGTATTAAAGCCTTTCCATAAATCACTTTCCTAAATTAAAAAAAAAAAAAAGTTCATCTGTAAAAACGACATTGTGTACAGCTTTAATGACAAGTGATAGTGATGTCAAGGGAAATTACTGCTGTTTTTGTATTTCAACTAAGCTCATACTTGGCTTAGCAGCCTGGACAGAGGAGAAAAGCAGATTCATACTGTATGAATGCCACACTTAAACTGACAAATCATCTTTGGGTTATTTTGCCCTTCCACAGAGGACGGCTCAGCAGGCCAAGGAGAGGAGCCGGTTGAGGAAGAACGCCGCAGCCAACAAGGTTGCGTCAGACATCAGCAGATTCTTTATGAAGAAATGATGCTCCTCGCTCACTCAGGTGCATTGTTGAGTCCCAACTGGCACTCACAAGATGCATTGTGATTTTTCTCTCTTATTGGAAACAAAAGGCCAAACTACTTTGTTATCTGCCTTTTTCTTTTTTTTTTTAAGATAGCAAACAGGGACAACAACCGCATCCCCCCCTCTTGTCCCCGAACCATCACAAGTGTGTGTGCGTGGGGGGGGGGGGGGGTCGGGTGATTTATTGCAACCCCCTTTAAGCTTGAGGCATAAATGGAGCAGGTTGCTTCAGAGACGCTCAGCTATTTTCAGATTTTGCAAAGTTAGTGCAACGTTGCAGGTGAGCAGGGTGATAAATTAAAAATGGACCGTTCTACAAGCAAAGTCTTGTTTGTGTTGCTTTTTGGAAGATAGATGACTATTTTGTGGAATAAAACCCCATTTCTTTCCACCTCCTGTGTCTTTCCTATTCCGTTCTTCTAGCGCTTTCTCCACAGTTTGAAGCGTCAACACACCAGGACATAACGGGCCAGCTAGCAAATGGTGTCATCGCCTCAAGTCTGAAACATTATTGTCCATACACCCGCTCCTCTTCTGCTGTGCTTGATGTTCTGAGCAGAGCTGCAGTCAAGAGGGCTATGTTTAGAGGCACCGAGAAATGAGTTACTATGGAAACAAGGCTCCAGGTTCAGCAGTGTCGAGAGCATTGAATGTGTTCTTGTGCAAGTTATACAATGAGCCAGACAGACATCAGCGGCTCCGATCAATATCAGCGGATCCTGTCCAAGTGAGGCACAATTCCACCCCGCACCCCCACCTACCTTTTTCCTTTTCCGCGTCTAACTCAGAATTCAGTCAAATTTGCCGTCACCAAAAAGTTTGGAATTTTGGCTGTCAGCTACTTCATGGTGTGAAACTTTACGGGAACCCCTGCAAGTGTGTGTCCATGTGTGTGTGTGTGTCCCCCTAAGGCTGCTCTAGGTCTCTACTTAATAAGGCCGCTCTTCCTCCGCTGTCTAAAACGACAAGCTTGGTGAGTAATGAACAACGTTGCAAGCAGCCTTCCAACAACAACAGGTTTCAGTGTCAAGCCCCTGTCAGCAGCCCATGACTCTGATCGCATCTTTTATTGCACCCAAAAGATGCATGTGTGTGTGTGTGTGTGAGAGAGAAAGAAAGCGCACAAATGAGGGATGGAGGGTGATGCACTTGGTTGACATGGTGTGCAAGGTAGCTGAGAGATGTGTGGTGGTCACATGGTGCCATAATGAGCCAGTGTCCCAATAAAGATGTATCTTCTCCCCCACAGGGCATGCTGGGTTAAGAGCAGCGCTGCAACCTACCTGTATTTGACAAGCTGTCAGTGCAGGCAGGTGAGACACGATGACAGTAGTCAAGATGGACTCACATCAAACGAGCGACCACCAGGGTATTTGCCTCCTGCCGCTACCTCTCACTTCCAAGGAAGCAAAAAAATTTTTTTTACCCCCACTATGTACAATCAGCATAATTGCAGTGCAGATTTACATAGCAGCCCAGTGCACTGAGAACATCACTTGGCCAAATTTGGCTTGAAGCAATCATGTCGTTAGGAGATAATTTATACTTCCAGGTGTAGTATGTATGGAGTGTAATTGACTATAAATCTACTGTGATGCAATGCTGCACGCTGGACACCCATTTTTTGGCCCTCAAAAAGGGGAGAGACATTTGGTCGAACGGCTGGTGACTCTTGCGGTCTCTTCTCATTCATGGTGTGAAGGTCATTTTAACAAGTCAGTGTCAACCACAAAGCATCAAATAAATCCGCAATTTATTGTAAAATGGTTGTATTTTTAAATTTCAAGTGGACCTGGATCTACTGATCTTACTTATTGCTATCGCAGCACCCTTGAGCAGGAAACCAAACATTGTATAAGCACTACACATTCACAGTGTTGCTCGCACTCACAAGAAACAGTATGGCTGACCTGGTGTCTCCATAGCAACCACAGAGACACTAATTGCTTTATTACAAGCAATCATTTTAAAATAGGATAGAGGAAAAAAAAATTCTCTGCTGACGCTTTAGATATACTGAAATACCTCTGGGAAATGTTCCCTCTTCCTTCTTTTGACATCAGAAGACCTAGTGAATCAGATTTCACTAATTGCATCTGCTTCTCAGAATCAGCCCACAAGATCAATGCAAAGCTTACTAAACATGTTAAAATCTTGAATCTGCTGGGGGTTTTTAAGAACAGAAATATACAACTGGAGTGTTTGTTCTATACAGCCATTAGGGCTGAATCTTAAAATGATTTTAAGAATTGATTATTCTCAATCACTTTGGCGATTAATCGTGAGGAGTGTCATAGATCGGAATGGAGCAGGGCGACCAAATGCAGCTTGGACCAGGGTTTATTGAAGGGAAACGGTTGCACAGGCGATGGCGGCCGCGGAGCCGGTTTCGCCGGAGCGAAGTCCGACAGTGGCCGCGGAGCCGATGGCGGTGGAACAAGCTCCGACGACAGACGTGGATCGGGAGCTGGTGGTGGAGCTTAGTCCAGGCGCTGGTCGCTGAAGTGGTCGGATCGTTCTGTCATGGATCGGAATGGAGCAGGGCAACCAAATGCAGCTTGGACCAGGGTTTACTGGAGGGAAAAGGTAGCTGGAAGAGAGGATAAGGGGAACAAATTAACAGAACCAGCAAACAGACATAATTTAACGGACGGACCGACCGACAGGCTAACCGAAACAGAACTGACAAAGACACGAACCAAAAGAAACAAGAACAACATCAAACGTTAAGACATCAACGATCCGAAGCGAAGTGACACGCAGGCAGGACTTAAATACAAGACAGGTAACAAGAGGCAGGTGACTGTGATGACATTGATGGAGGTAACACAGCAGGGGAGGGGCGACGCGAACAGAAACCATGGCAACATAGACATAATAATGCACCCGGGGACGAGTCGTGACAATGAGACAAATAATAACAATAATAAAGATTCATTTACTGGTTATAAATAAGCAAAATGTCATTATTTTCCCAAAGTAGAAAAAGCTGTTTGCAAATGATTCAAGGCAAAGACAACATTGGTCAACAAACGTTTACAATTTTTTTTTTTTTTTTATCAGAGATGCAAATTAATTTTTCTTGTTGATTTTTCTTTTTGTGGTGATTCCGAATCTGCCAAATTTTCTCTGTAGCACATCATGTTATTAGCATTAGTAGGAGGAGGAGGATGAGTAGGCTTAAATAATAATACATAATGCGTATTGGAAATTTTCATAGTTAAAAAATATGGAAATACCACAAAAACCTGATTTGCTAGAAGAAAGTAAAGAAATGTTTATGAATCAGCATCCAAATTATGCCTCAGGACACATAAAAACATGGCTGATTTAATTTTCGATTGACCAATTTAATCGGTCTGCTTTCATGCAGAAATACAGAATTCTGAGAATAGGATCCCAGGATTTTTGCAATTTGGCTTTATTTTCAAAAATAATTTTGGATTAATTTCCTAATCAATTAGCTGTCAATTATTTAATGAATCATACCTCTGATTTTCATGTACCTACGTCAATAGACATGCTAAATTGAGAAGCGCGAAAGAGGAAGTCTATTAAGGTACTAATTAACACCACCACAACCACCAAGTGTGCAATTTGATTGACAATTTTCTTCTTAAATAGAGGCTGAAGTGCCTACAAATCTGCTTTAGACCAATTGTTCTTGATGCCCAACTGGAGGAATGGATCGGTAGGAAATCCAATCCATTTAGGAATGTCTCCATATTATGATGATTCCATGATGGAAAAGAGGGATTTGGATGTCGTTCCGTTTGAGCTCCGCTGCTCTATTCGGGCAGGCAGCGTAAACTATACAAATAATTCATAATTCCATTATAATTTGCATTCACATTCCACCAGGCCGTCGGTTATCCCATTCCGACCTCGTCTGCCTCTAATCCACTTTGGTTCTCTCAGCAAAGAAAAGCGCTCCTCCAAACCCAATCTTGTGTGACAGGTGTGATGGAGAGTGGCCAATAAAAGCCGTTGCTGTCACCGCATCTGAGCGTTGTTTGATTCCCGGCCGCCGTGCTCACCATTGTCATCCCTGTGGGTCCGCAGCCCCTGCTCACGCGTCTGGGCTGGGCTGCAGGGGGGAAAAAAAAAAAAAAAAAACAGACGTAGAGGTCGGGGGCAAGGGGTGATGGGTTTTCTAACTGGAGAATGCCATTACAGTAAAGGAACGGCGCTCCAGTCTGCGTGGTTGTGTTGTTGGCTTTTAAAGCACCACGGCTGATGACAGGCTTTGTCTTTATTGTCACATCATGTGGTGGGACGCCGAGGGGATGGATGATGGATGGTTCCCTGCCGCAGCCTGGCACTAGCTGAATGCTGGCACGGCTCTGCGGGGTGCAACAAAATGATTTTACGGCTGGAGTAATTGGTGGCAGACCATTGCTCATAAGCGGTCTCATTAATCTCATTAAAATACAGTTTCTGGTTTGCTGCCGCTTGGTCTTAAGGGCCACTGCGACGAAAAGAGATTGCTGCTAAAATGGAATTTGTCATCCCGATAACTTGCGTGGTTGATGATATTTCACAAGGAAAATGTTCAGCCAGTAAAAGGAAATCAATTGAACTGGATGTAAACCGCGCTTGGCTATTCTTTGACTGTCACCCTGCGTGGTGGGGGAGATCCAGCTGTAAAAGGATGCTTTCTCATTGCTCAGCTGGAGGTGGCTTTTGTCAAGTCCAAATTCTATTTATTCAAGATGGCTCCCCACTTGCTTCCCAAGACGCACGGCGTGGCGTGGATTAACAGCAAAATCGCAATCAATTCACCCAGCAAGAGATGAGACCAAATAACAGATAAGGTTCTTAGCATAATTCATACAGGCTCCAATCTGGCGTGGATTTATGTACGCTCGGTGGCGGCGTGGGGCTTAGTGGCAGCGTGTGATGCCTTTCGTTCAGGCTTTGGTTGGAGAAGCGGTCAGGACTTGACCGTCAATTAGCCGCTCCACTTGCTGGTGGTGCGTATTGTCACACTGGAAAAAATTATTTCATTTTTTCAGATAAAAAAAAAAATCTATATATGAAGAGTCTATCTGTGTATCTGAATCCAGATGATTTTATTTTGTGCAACCACTTGGCTAAGCAGTTGCTGCATCATTTGAATCCTTGAGGATACCTGTAGGCTCAAAAAGACAAAAATAAGCAAGCTACTTGCGAAATAAATATAGGAGACCCCAGTACTCCTCCATGGTTGTTTAGGCTTTCAGTGCAATTTGTTTTTGGCAGTGTGCAAAGATGCTAATTTAATTTAATTTCAACCTTGATTTATCCAGCCGGTCTGGCATTTGCAATGCTGACCTGGCTCCGGGGACCAGAGAGAAAAAAAGCAAAGAAATAGAAACTAGTCATCTGTCCATGGAAGACACCACATCAGGGCTATTCAATTAAGAATTCAGTTGGACTAAATGTTTGAAGTCAAGAAATGTACATACATAAACGGACATGCCTCACCTCTCTGTATCTTGCAACTATTCCTGTTTTTAGCACCGCCAGCCGCGCTTCAAAATAACACTGTTAGCAATGCTAGGCTTTCACAGCATCAAGCACTGTCGGAATTTTTGAAATCTTACGAACCGGGACACCCTCTGCTTCTCTTGAATGCGATTCAATTTAGGCAGGCTGGACCACAGACTGGGCTATTCGTTAATTGAATAGCCCTGCCTGCACTAGGTCATTGCGAGGTCAATGTGTCAGCTGAGAAGCATTTAAACCTGCCTTTGGATTTGAAAGGAATAAAAGGCTGGAATCACAAAGACCTTATCTCTGCCCCCGTGTCTGAAAAATAGTGATGTTATGACTTCCCGGCAGCCTGTTTGACTAACAAATGAACACAAACCTTTGCATTGAACCAAAGCAATTAATGTTAAAACCATAATGTGAGTCATCGAAAGAGAAAGCCACACTGAGCTACAGCTTTATCGTCTCGCCCTTTCATGTATTCTGCGGTCCAATGATTGAGGTTAAAAATGAGAAGCTGAACAAAACGCCCTGCCAGCTCCTTTTCACAAGACATCTTTTCATCTCTCTTCTCTGTACCGAGGCCATTGATCAGACATCTTTCACTCACCGACTGCTTTCAGACAGGAATTCCGTCGTGGTAACACTGCTCAGCATGTCTCTCTTTCACTGGCCTGAATCACAAGGTCGACTTTTTACACTTACTTTAAAACTCACATCGCAGCCCTTTGTTAATTTGCAATGCACCATCCATTTTCAGGACCTATTATTTGCATAGCGAGTTTGCCATCGATGCTAAAACTTCCTTGCACTTGCTTCATCTTCTCGAATATTATTGTGTTTCTTTGAGCCAGCAAAAAGGTCATGTCAGCATTGTGATGCGAGCGATGCTAGCAGGGCATCATTACGGAGGCGCTCTGCCTAATCACCTTTGGTCACCTCATGAGAGGCCGTTCCCATCGCAATGCTTTCGGCCCTAATGAGGACAGTCAGCCTTACGTCTAATGAGAGGAAGGGCATTTGCAACAGTCTCGCCAAAAAAGCATCTCGGATTGCCAAGAATACAAGAAGCGAGAATTGTCAGGCCTCAGTCATCATCAGCCCTTGCGGCAAGCTGAGAAGGCTGTCAAGTATTTTTTTCTCCCTTTCCAGCAACATCCTTGTGCTACTTAATTACAAGGAGAAGTGTGTGATTAAGCCCTCTTCAATAAACGTAAATAGAAGAGATGCCGCTTAATGCGTCTATCAGGCGTTGGATTCAAGTCATCTATATGCTTAATTCCCACTTTGTGGGATCATGAAGGACTTTTTCTTTTGCCGTCACAGGATGGTTCATTCCTTGAGGTGTAGCTTGATTGAGTTTAGTGTGGAGGAATTTAGACATCAAAAATACCTCAGAACAAAATCAGGCCCGCCTATTCAGCATCAGATATAAATCACTGATAAATCAGAAAGACAAAAAAAAACATTGATCCCTGATTGGCAAAAAAAATAATGAATATAAATGACTTACAGACATTGCTTTAATTAACTACCTAAAAAAAACTTTAAAAGAATCCTATATAAGCCGCACCGGACTATAATCCGCAGGGTTCAAAATTTGAGAAAAAAGTAGTGGTTTATAGTCCAAAATTTACGGTAACTAATAATAAACTGGCCTGTACAAAAATGATGGTGGGTCCCCACAACAGTCTATTGTTGTGTTCTTCACCATTCCTTGGTGTTTTTATCTGCCTGTTTTGGGACATTATCGTGATCTGCAGCTTTTTTTAAAACTGCCCAGAACATTCCACTCCGGGATGCCCTGACTTGAGACTTTCTTGTACCTGGCACATATTCGAGATATTATGGGACAGTTAACCTTGACAGAGGTCTGCAATCAACTAGGCAACAATGTAGTTATCTTTTGTGATAGAATTGTCGAAACAACAAATCTAATAATAATGTTTGCACATTGATTTTGGCAGGCTTATTATCGACCCATCCATTTATGTTGGCCTAATGCATCCATATTAAGTGTGAGTATGAAGGTGGATGTGGTGGGTGTGTTTTTGTTCCTCACCTGACTCAAAAAAGCCAACTGTTGTGTGAAATCTTAATGTCGGCCAAGAATCTTGAGGTTTCATTTCTCAACAGCAACAGTTTACTTAGGATCTGGGCCTTATGCCACCAAATAATTATCACCTTGTAGTTAGAAAAGAAATGAAAAGAACACACAAGTTTGTGTTCAAAATTTTGCAGTGTAAAGTTGTCAAAGCAAGTGATAAAACCTGAGGGCATTTCGGAACCCATTTAAAGCATTTTGAATTCATTAAGCACAACACCAGACAAGTTTTTTTAAGCTGGTAAGATAGTTCATGAAGATTGTTCTTGACACGAGGTGATAAAAAGAGCAGAATATAAATAAATGACACCCATAAGAAAAGCCAACTGAAATGCAACACACATCTTTCATCAATCTTTCATCATGTTAATCAGATTCACAGTGACGCTCAAATGTCCACTGAAAGCTTTTGATAAGGACTTCCACAATTGGGTTTGAGTGGGTAGAATCTGGCCACTCAACTGTGGACATCTTCACACCCACTCCCTCTTCTTCTTTTTCTATATTCAGTTTTGCCAGGTTCTCAATTACTGCGCGAGTGGGCCGGTGTGAAAAGACAGGAGGGAGGGTGAGTTGGATATAGCAACATTCCCTGTCAGCCCACACAGAATTATTCATTGTGATGATATAAATCTTATTAAACGCGGTGATAACGGGTCGGTTGGGCGGCGGGATGAAAGCGGTGAGGTGTCCAATGCGTACCTGGAGGAGTTTGGGGGGGCCGCACGATTGAACACACTGCAGACGCTTGTGTGTAAAAATAGTCACACGGGCACTTATATAAGTCCAGAACATTGGCTAAGCCAACGCTTTTGGAACGCTTTTGGAACTTGTCATTATGTCATGTTGACGTCATGTTACGTCAAGAAGCAGAGGTGTCTCATGCATGGGACTTGCCATGAACCCGTGGGCGAATGAGATGGCTCATTCGTCCATTCAAATCCCGAACCTCAGAACTGTGAATCAGATGTTCTAACCACGAGGCAATTGTGCTACCCAATTTTTTAAACCCTGTTGTGACCTTTAATAAATATAGTATCAACATGTAGATGAAAATATAGAAAATGGTATAATAACCAATAAATATAAATCCTACATGTCTGGATTTGTTGTGCCGCTTTTAGATTGCCAACATGCAGTTGCTCCCTGGGCCATGAAAGAGGATTGACCCAACGAAATCCACCTCTTAACAATCACATAATTAACTAGTATGGAAACCATCAATACGACACAAAAACGTAATTGGTTGGGACTCAAGACCAAGCAATGGCAGCACACACAACATATTATTGTAAATACATTTTGGGCGTTAGAGTTTCGCTTTAAATAAAATACATTACAGAACAAAAGTACAACTCAAATTCAATTGGTTTTATGAAATCCGTTTCAGATGGCTCTTACAAAACAGCAGAAGGGCACAATGCAAGTTCTTTCATTCGAAGCCAAAAGTGTCAGTGCATGCAAAGTGATGAGCATAATGTATCAAAATCTTCATTATTATTATTACACATGATGAGCATTTGTGATTAAATAATAGCTCCTGTGAGTTTCATTTGTTTGTGCACCATGAGGCAAATGTTCCCCAGCCCCAATATATCAGTAAAATGAGCACTAGTGTTTTTACAAAGCCGGTGAGCTCAAATAGTGACACATGAGCACACCTCTGACCTTCAACGGTGCAGATACTTAAGCTACTTTTCATTTTCATACATAAGAAATAGGTAATGGTGTAACACCTGTGCTCTTTGCCACTGAGAAAAAAAATAATTGGTGACATTTTGTCCCCTAAAAAAAACTGCCAGCACTTTCTTGAACAGTTGGGGGGGGGGTTGTCTCCCAAAAAATACTGCAGCAGAACATTTCTCTATATTATGCAACGCCATGATTTTGGCTCCACAGTAGATTATCTTCTTTTCAGATGATATTTTGATAACGGCTTTTGGCAATTTTGTATGCTAAAAGTACAGAAAAAGAATGAATCTTTGTACACTTGACAAATCTTTTCCTCGTCCTTTGTCAGTCCCTCACATTGTAAAATCTGTTACGATGTTAAAAAAATATACGAGTGCACACCCCTTTGCCGTGCTTTGCTGTTAAAAGTGCTTCTGCTCATCTAGAACTATCAGAAGTGGCTATTTGCATGTTCCCCTTAAAATACCAATGAAGCCTTGGCACTGCTTCACCCCGCCGCTCGGAGCGCAGAACAACACATTTCCACGCTCTGTCGACACAAATCCAGCTTTGGAAAGACTTGACTCCCACCTTTCCCATTCGACGTTCCCCATAAGCAACTCATCCTCCTCCTCACACTCCCACTCGGCCTAGTAATCCATACTGTTTTGTTTCGCCGCCACGCTGATCATGTCTCTCCCACTGAACGCTGACGAGCCAAAGAATTACTTCCGCCGTGTTGAGTACATAATGACCTAGAACTTCCCAATATGCTTCAAAGACATAACTCAAGTAATAAATTTGATTTATATACAAATGTACTGTATTTTCTTTCCCTAAATGCAGTGACTTACTTTCCATTCTAAATCTTTTTGTCAGAGTTTCATTGGAATAGGTTCCTAAAGCTCAAGTAAATAATACTACTCAGTGATGAATTACTCCAGGCAACACTTAGCAACTTGAGAAAGCTGAATAAAAACAAATGAAGAACATAAATTTTTTCAAAGCAGTAAATGAAAAACTTCAGTTATCTATCACTGAATTATTGTTGAATGAGTATGCGATTATACTACACTCCGAATGCACAATCTTGTCGGATCTCTGAACAGCAACCTGGCTCTATCCCAAGCCCAGATAAATATGAAGCATAGCGCTAGGCAGTAAATTGTGATTTTCCAGTTAATTGTGATAATCAACTTCTTTGATTAACAAGCATGTCTTCTCAAGACACATGCCTGTGGGAATTAGTTGCTTGGTGTGCAGCCACTCTAAATGCTATTCACAGCACCTTTATCTTCCTGGACTGTCCTCTAATTTGCACTTAAATTCTTTACATGGATGATTGGCACCGCATAGCTACCGACAACACAATACCTGGCTCCTCGCTTCTGTCTTGCACAGTCCCGTTCTGTCCTACTCACGACACATCGCATCTCTTCCATATGCTGCTGATCATCCACTCCAGTCTTATGTTACTGTTGTCATATACTAGGTATTTTGTTTTTGATTGTTGTTTGCTCAAGATTGTTGGGAGCTTAAGATCAGGGGATGCTTTGAGAATAATTGTCAATTTGTTTTGTATATGTGAAGCCCTTTGAGACTGCTTGTGATTTAAGGCTATATAAATAAACTCGACTTGACTTGACTTGACTTGACTTGCTTGTCTCTTTTTCCCAAACAAACTTCAACATGTTTAACTTCAGTACATTTCCGATATATATCCATCTCAATACAAATGACAACCGAGAGAGTATATCACCCTAATTTCTGGCATAATACTTCATACAGTATGTGTTGTGTTGTGTCGTGTCGTGTTGTGTTGTGTTGTGTTGTGTTGTGATGGTGTCACTTTTGAAATAAACCAGTAAAGAGACTTGGTCTGAATTTGTTTTTGTCAGGTAGTGAGAGAAGAACAGTGAATACATTTGAACAGCAGCAGCATAATTAAAAGTAGAGCGGAGCGGCCGAAGAGGTCACACAACAAGCCACATGGGCGCTGTGTGTTTGTGAGAGCTACTGTAGCACATCATGTTTATGCATGTGTGTATTTGACTGGAACAGGCACCAGCGTCAATTCCATGTGCTGCTTTCAGTGACTGGGACCTAGTTTAAATGGGTCATACTAATGCACCCAAATTAGCTCAAACATTCAAGATTGGTTAATTATTGATGACCGAAGACGGAACATTTGGTCAACTGGGCCCAATCAGTCTGTGGTTATTTATGTGTCCATCTTTTCTGTCAGTTTCCTTTTAAATGACAGCTGCTCTGGGCTTCCCACGATAAACCCGGCCACAAGATTTTTTTTTTTTTTCCCCAATCAGGTTGTCACCGAAATCTGATTATATTTAAGCCATTTATACTAATGAAAGGGAAACATGAAAATAGAGAAGAAAATGTTAATCTTTCATGTCCTTACTTTATTGACAGACCGTTCATGCTGCATAGTGCCAAGAGATCCGAATTTAAATAAACTTTCAATGTTTTTTAATTGTTCCTAGTTTTCATACATCATTTGCATTAAGTTTGGTGGTGTACGCTCATGAAACGACGCTTCTCAGAATGTGTTAATTAGATGGATCACATCCAAATGTTTCAAGTCGCGAGCGAGGCACCTTGGATTCATGGTATCAAAAACAACCAGCGTGCCTTTCAAGGTTATTCAACACAAGGTTTTTTTCCCTCTCAATTTTCCCAAAATAAATTGATCTAAAAGTGAGAAAGGAGTTTTGCTGGGCACAAGCCTCCGGTGTGCTGGCTGGAAATCAGAGCCAAAAACAACACTGCTCTCTAGTGGATACAGCGCGACATAGCCAGTGCTTTGACAATTGAACGCTGCATTACATTACTTTGCGTTTACCAGCGTTTGCAAAGGATGACATTTCAATGTTATGATCATCATGCGTGAAAATAGAATATCACACACGCACAGTCACCACACAAAAGAGAATAGTTGCAAAAAAAACCCCCCAAAACGTTAATCACATTAAACATTACATATCTTGTGTCTGTTCGATTGAATATAGGTATTTGCAAATAATGTATTCTTTGTCTGTACATTTTACTCAACAACCCACCCACAAGTGCTTTGTAATTATGACTGCGTGCGTGCGTACGTGCGCGCCTGCGTGCGCGTTGCCGCGTGCGTGTTTTTGTGATTAATGTCATGTTCCTAATTGTATTCATTTGAGAAGTACTTTATTTCCCGTGCGTTTAATTAAACTATTCGATCAAGTTGTTTACAGGTGGCCATCCTCTTCCCTCTGTGCGTATGTTTTTCAGGATGTGGGCGTCAAATTCGCTTCTTGGTTGTGCGCTGAAAATAAACCATCAGCCACCCACCAGTGTGACACAAGTCCAGATGGATTTCTTTGCACTTAATGTCCCTCAATATCTCTCTAGTCGGCCTTAAAATTAGACACAAGTGTACATAGAGCTGGTGGTGATTTTTTTTAGGTTGTATTTGTATTTAAATGTTCCTCCCACAAATGAGCTGAGCATGCTGCACTGGACCAGTTTTAATTTAAACGCAAATGTTGTATATCCTTAGTTTGTCACATTCCTAAAATAATGGCCAGGACCTCTTTTTTTAATACACTGAACCGCTTATCCTCAAAGTTGCGCGTCTCTAGGTGAGTAGAATACACCCTGAACTGGTCGCCTGCCAATCGCAGTGCACAAATGGCACCATTAGTCAGTTAACTTGTCAATCAATCAGTTTTCCGGGTTTTATTTCCTTGTTGATATCCATCGTCGCTCATGTGGAGGCGTTTCTTAAAAGCGACAGAGATGTCTGGGGAGGACGGACCTACGTATGCGCAGTATTCAAAAACGGACTTAAATTTTCATTATGTTTCCTGATATTTAAGTTTCATCAAGCAGTGGCGAGAAAAAAAGGTGTTTTATTTTTCACGAGCAAACAATAAGGCCTTAAATTTAATGGGGACTAAATCCAATATTATGATTGCATAATTTGGAGTTTGCTCTCACATCCACTTGCTTAAAATATGAAGTGAGGCATGTGAAGTAATTCAAGTAAACCATGTTTCGTCCAAGCACATGACCTCACTTCATTTTAAGTATAACTGGCACAGTGAATGACAGAAGTCACTGTAACATCTTTATTTGGGTTCCCAATACACAAATTGAAGAGGAGTCTGCTTTATATTCCAGGAGACAGCAAAGGCATTGACCAACAACTTTAAATGTTAACTGCAGTCCTATTTACACCATCTTGTAACAGACACTGTATTTTCAGACAATTCCATGTATCACAAACCATGGAGGGTGGTGTGATTCGCAGTACAATCAAAAGGCCTCTTGCAATTTCAGTCGATGGAGCAGAAATGCACTTTTCACAGACTTCAATCAACTTCAATTGTGGATCTAAACTGGGCCTGCCCGTGGAGCTCAGGTGCTGCTGTTGGGCGATTTAAACAAACAAAAAATAATAACTACAACAGAAATAGAGCAGACTGTGCCCCAGGGAGGTACCAAGGTTCTATATATTGAATGAGGCGGTGAGTCTCCAACACAAGCAGGTACTGAAACCCAAAGATTTGATCTTATATTAAAAAAGTTCATGACCTGAGATTTTTAGTGGAACATTGGATAAAAAAACAACAAATTAACTGTGTAAACTGATATGATGGCTGCAAGCACTAGCTATGCGGCTTCCCTTTGTTTTAAAACTTCAAACATGCACATTAAATTCATAAAATGAAAATTTGTCTGCCACACAAAGCTTGATGCATATGCTGTTACATTCGACAGCTTCACAAGAACCATCAGCAGTGTGGGCGACGAGAAATCTATATAACTTAAGACAAATAAAATCCTTTTTTCATTTCATTTTCTTTTTTAAAAGTCTATTCAATGTGGTAATACAGTCGTGTGGACAACACTGGAGGTTATAAGTTCATTCCTTGGGCACTTAGTAAAGAGTCCAGCATGTCAAAAGTGTCTTTGTAGTCGGTGTGTTGGCCGTTAGCCGTTAACAGGCCATTGGTACCATCGTGGCCGTGATGCTCAATCATCCTCTGGCTGCTATCCGAGTAGTGGGCAGAGCTGATGGCCGCCTTTGAGCTTCTGCTGCTCTTGGACGAGTGATGGCGGTGGTGGTGGTGGCCCCCATCAGGGTGAGGCCTTTTTCGAGAAGAGCCAGAACCACAGTCACCGGCGTGGCTGCTCGGAGGTCGCTGGGATGCCGAGGCGACGTCCGCCCGGCAATTGGCGCTGAGGGAATACGGGTGGGAGTGAGCGTGTTTGGAGTGGCGGTGGCTCGTGTGCTCCTTGTGCTTGTCCTTGCTCTGATCAGAGCCACCGTGACGCTCTGATGAAACTTTGATCCTCATCTTTAGCTCCTCGCTAGTGGCCGAGCCGTTTTCCGCGAAAGAACTGGGCGCTCGAGTCTTTTTGGAGCTCAATTTCTCTCGTCTAGCATCGCCCGACTGGCCACCCGGCAGTGTCTGACAGCGCTTCTTGTGATGATGCGAGGCAGCGGAAGGAGGTGGCGTGTACATGTCTGTTCCAGCCTCCTCCTTGATGCCATTCTGCAGAGCCAGCTCCGCCGCATGTTTCTCTCTGTACTTTTCTAGAGTTAATACTTTCTGCGGCCGCAAAAATGGTGCCGCATTTGCCGTCAGCTGCTGGGGTTTACTAGCAGAGCCACTGGCCGTTTTGTGTTCGTGTTTCAACAAACTGAAGTCCGAATGGGGGGGCTGCGAGAATGAGTCACTGAGTGGCTGGTAGGAGGCATAGGAGCCTGTCATGGCAGCGAGGGACATTTCTGCAGAGTCTGAGGTGGAGGGGAAGAAGGAGCCGGAGACACCAGGAAGGCTGTCTAATGATCCCCCCTGGAATACACCGTCCACAGCAGGACCTTCCGTCTTTGGCTTCTTAGCAGCTTGAATGGCCTGGAAGCAAACAAATCAATATGACGCAAAAGAAACCTGGAGCTAAAGATGTTTGGTAAACGTCACATACCCTCCAGTTGCGTATTCTCTTCAGCCTGCTGGGCGTCTTCTCCAGGATCTGAAGAAACTCGTGCGTGAGCTCTGCAAACACAAACAGTGGGATCAGGACCCGGCTCCCGGACAAACCATTATGAGAACGGAGCGGCGCCTTCACCGTCCAGCAGCTGCAGCGTCACCGTGCGGTCCACATACTCCCACCAGTGCTTGCCGTCGGTCGACACGGGGATCTCCCAGTTGGACCACTTACACGCCAGGTGGATACAGACGCAGGCAACCACAGTGGGACGATGCTGCAGGCAGAACGTGGTGAGGTGCAAACTGTAGGGAAAGACGACAACAGCAAGGAGAAGAGACAAAGGTCAGCACACACAGTGCTTTTAAAAGACCACATAATCAATCAGAGCAATACAGCTTTCCACCAAACAGAACACTTCAGTTTGCCATACTCAGTAGGGGCTTGTGTCCATTTCACAGGGTGTAGTGTGCCAATCAATAACTAGCTTCGTGGTACACAACCATATCTACAGATTGTCAATATTTACAAATTTTAAAAATGAAATGGTGAAAGTGTACTGAAGTAAACCAAACTGTGCTGTTTTGAGTGAAAAATTCTACATCACATACACAGGCCCTCACCTCAAACTATAAAATACGTTGCTCAGTGCAAGTACCTTTGTGGCCTTAGATTTTGACTTAAAAAAGGGGGTAAAGCTCAATGTTAAAAAAAATGTTTTTCAAGCAGTTCCTCCATTAAACAAATCCACGGACATTTGTTGGCCCGGAACTAAATATGTGGAATGTGAGGCTGTGAAACAAAAGCCTTCTCTTCCTATACCCACAATCCCAAACTCCACTGCAAACATCCTGTCAGCAAATCAGTGAGAAAGCCTCCATTGGAAAGTGGACCAAGGCACTAACACTTGCTGCTCCTCCATATAGAGGTCTCTTGAGCATCTGATGAGGATGCCTCTTTGGAGAGGTTACAGACATGTTCCACTGGGAGGAGCCCCCGGGGAAACCCCAGGACAGACTGGAGAGACTATGGCTGTGTCCGAATGTCCACAGTTATCCGCTCATCTGCTATATTGTCCCACATCACTAAAACTATTTTTCTCCTCATTCCATTATCAGATGACCACCTTATGGGTCATGACCAACCGACGCAATAAGATCTATGACAATTTATTGTGAATTAAAGAAAAATATTTAATGCTCCCTATACATTCAAACACCCCAACAAAATGGCGTGAACCCTTAACAGCGCACTATACGGGACATAACATGCACATTCGGACACAGCCTACGTCTCCCGGGTGGCTTCGGCACCTCCCTGAAGAGTTGGATGAAGTTGTTGGAAATGCGATAGTATGGGGATAGCTGCTTAAGCTGCTGCCCTGTAACCCGACCCCGAATAAGCAGAAGTAAACGAATAGAGGGAAGGAAATAATTAGGACATTCAGCCAAGTCAAGAGCAAATTCCCAGTCAATTATAAGCATTACATTTTTTTTCCCATCAACAAATGTCAATATGCTGTTTTTTTTTGTCAATACTCGCTTAGCGACGACAATCTTACAATACAGGACAAGAAGGACATTATATCCAATATGTCCTAAAATCAAGACTAAAGATGGCCATTAACTCGTACTATGAGGGCCGATTTCCCACAGCATTCATTTTGTGCGTGTGCTATAAAATCAGTTTCACGTCACCTTGGAACAAAACTGAAGACCAAATGGTCTTACAAGACATTCATGCTCCTACAGAAGCCACATTCAGTTTGCAGTATAGTTTGGTGGGTATATGTTATTCAATTTGGGATTAAGAAAGAAAGTGTCCCAACAACGGTGGTGCCTATACTCCTAAAAAGATACTCAGGCTACCATCTGAGTGTTTTTGACCTATGCACTGTGTACCAAACAATGAGAGGTAAAGGACATCACTACATTCCACGCTATGCATTCAACCCCCCTGTGCCAAAGCCCTTGTACAATACACCGCATACGGCAGCCTGGCTGGTTCTGGATTCCCAGGGTCCAGGTGCACACAGGGTGATGGACACAGGAAGGGGTCCTGCAGGACATGAAGCTATAGTGTGCCATTAAAGTGCAATAATGGGAACAGGATAATAACCTGTTGGTAGCCATGAAATAGGAAGTCTGTGCCAAATCCTTGCTTGCTGTAAAAGGAAGGAGAAAGTTGGTTTTAGAAGCCAGTTAATGGGTTGCTTGCTACAAAACAGTCATGGTCTTTGGGGGTGTCACGGTTTCACTTTCACGGACTCGTGTCCACTTAAAGAAATGAACCTTCACACAGGTCATGTAGAATTCAGTTCAAACAAGCTCCGGTGGGCTGGATCTGCTCGTGCGGTTCATTTAGTTAAATGCGAAAATTATCACCCAAATGCTGGCGCGCGCCAAACAAGTGGGTCATAAATGGCGGTCTTTGTCCACATGCCAGCAAACTCTAGTATGGGTTGGTTAATTTGAGGTCAAAAGCGCAGAGACTAGCCTTAAAATGACATCACAGCAACAAAATGTGAGCCCCACACCCACAATTTCATCTTAGCTTGTAAAATAAAAACAGTACACTGAATTGTTTGGTATTTATTAATTGTGAATTTATGCGTAACCTTATGAGGAAAAATAGTAGTTTGACCATCAGGTGAACCAGACCAAACAAATACTGTTAATAAGCCTGAAAGTCTTTATCCAATGCAGATGAATCAAACGCCTGAAACTCTTTATCCAATGCAGTTGTGAGAGTAAGTAACAGCATTAATAACACCAGAAACTGTGACACCCCTCATAACGTTTAAGTCACAAGTCATGCAATTGCGGAAGACAAACTCCGTTCCCAAATTTTACCTGCACTAAGAAAAACATCACCTTCACAGAACTCAACCAGAAGCTAAAAAAAAAACAATAACAATAAAAGCACTTTACCTCGTACTAGCTGGGAGCACCTCACAACATCTGTGTGTGGATGATCTACAGTTATTTCAAAACCTGTAAACATGACGGCGAAAGGAGAGACATTAAAAAATGGAGGTTTACATTTGTTGCAGAGGAAACACATATTGCGCATATCTCTTACTAAGGTTGGTCGATATGTATTGAGCCCTGTGATTGGCTGGCAACCTTTTCAGGGAGTCCCCTGCCTACTGCCCGATGACTGCTGGGATAAGCTCCAGCACGCCCGCGACCCCCATCAGGACAAGCAGAACAGATAATGGATAGCTATCCAGCTATGTGAACTTTCCACGCCAGAGCTGCATGAGGCTCAGGCCAACCAACCACATACCTCCTTTAAAGTTTGTTGCTAAAGCCAGCATTTGACAATCTCACAGAGAGGGAGAAGCACGCAGGCTGTGCGATGTGATATAGGTTCAACACATTGCTGTATTTTAAATGAAATTATTAATCGCAAACGTTTATGCTGACAATTATCCATGTTTTAATTAAAATAGTCTCATCCCACATCCTTTAGGGTTTGTATTTTACTTTGTCTGTAAAAAGATTTTATAGTTTTCACTGAGCCCATTGTAATATTCTTGTTGTACTGTTATTATCAAGATATCTGACATGGGCATGGAGGTATAAAATGTATTCATATCGCCCAGAGCTAGTCTGAATGTGTGAGAAACAGCGATGGCGCTTTGAGCTCACCCAGGGTTTGCAGGACGATGGTTTCCAGTATTCCAAGCTCTTGTGACTGCTGATGGAATGCCTGGAAAATGCCAAACTGTCAGACTACACAGGTCTGCTGCATGTATCATCTTCATGCTCTGTTCTAGGTTACGCATCAGATATTTCCCTCAATGCAACAACTATCTGTTGTGAGAAAATTGATTCTCTGATGGGAACAGCTGCGATTCCCAATTATCACGAGGCACACTGATGGTAGATGGAAAATCCTCAATGAAGAGAAAATATATTTAAAACATGTTTTAAAACAGCTTAAACTCTGCCTCATGCTTTCATCAATTTTAACCCATTAAAACATTTTATAATTATCAGCAGCTGTACCATCTGCCTCAAAAATGAAATAATATTTAAAACCACGTTTGCAGCACCCAGAACCAATGTTTGGCCACTTCTGTGTATCCACATGGATCGTTGTAGCTGTGGACACAATATTCCTGTATGGAATGTCCATAGACATGAAGATGCCCAGAGTGTGTCTCTGCCTGCACACTCACTTGCCCTCGCTTCTGCATGCTCTCGCAACACTTGTGTGCACATCACACCAGTCGTAGATCCCATACGACCCGATATTCTGTTAATACTTTGTGTCACTGCCATTATTCCTCACTGCTGACATGAACAGTGGCAATTGGGTTAGTCCCAAGACTTGAGCTGTTGGTTAATGTTCGACTCGTCCACTAGCTTTACTGCTCATGATTGAGGAATGTCGCATTACGTCACCGGTACCACAAGCTTTTATTAGCAGCAATATTCAGCGGTCAATGATTTCCGTAAGAAAATACGGACAATACGTAACAGTTGGCAGCTCTGTAAACATGAGATGATGGTCTAAATCATCTGAGAAGTTCAATTCCATTTAGAGAAGACAAAATCATCCAAGCGTGGCAAAACACAGCACACAAACCAGATGTCATACTCACACTGCTTTTAGTGTCGAGGGCAGGCTCTTGGGGGTTTATGCAGGCATGAGCTATTTTAATGACGTGCTCCAGCTTCCGGGGCTGCTCCTCAACTTTAGCTGCTAGGAACAATGTGGTTTGGGAGATAATCTACGATAACAAATGTCAGTCCGTTAATGTGTTTTTCCACACTGCGGGATCTGTTATCAAAGGGCTGAGGGCAGTACTCACGTTTCGGTGGAACTTGGTGAAAGAGTGAATCATATAAAATCTGTGCATGTATACTATTGCGGTGTTTATGATCAGTTGAGAGCTGGGGGTACTGTTAAGGGGGGATTTAATGACGACACCAAAAGGGTTACAACGAACACGTTCGTGCTAAACATTGAGTAGTGGGTGGCACTTGTACATATTAAAACACACTTCAATTACCATCCTGAGAAACAGAAAAGGGTTTCACTTCACTCCAAGGGTGAATTTAACTACACGCGGTCCAATTCTACAGCAGTTTGTTTCAGTTAACAAAGAAAGGTAGAAAACAAAAGCTAAGCTAGCGTGAAGGCCCAGACGCTACCAATAAAATGGGACTAACAGGTTTGCTGAGAGACCATCTTGTGTATTTATCGAGCAGATATTTGCCAAAGGCCAAGTAAAAATGTAGAATAATTCATTTTTATATATGTCGCAAGTAAGAGTGAGCAGCAAACCAAATGCTAAAGCTAACCGAAACCCGTCGGTTCTCAGGAGCGCTTCAAAGAGGTTGAAAGGATACACGTTGAGCCTCTGGCCGATATCTTGGATTAGGTTGGCGGCTTGTTGTCGGTAAGAAAGCTCCCTGTCAGCCTCGATACCGCAGCGTCGAGACGGCGTGTTTTCAAGTTGCTCCCGGGTGAAGAGCCATTTCGTTGAGGGTCCCCGGTGCACCGCCATTACGCACCAACAACCAAGCCCGACCGGGAGGGAGCTAGGTTGACTGGAGCACCGGAAAGACGTCAACAAAGGCCGGAGCAGCTTACAAACCGGTACGCCGCAAAATTCACAGCGCCCACTAGCGACTATTTTTGCAAACTGACATTTCAAACTACTTCAGCTTGTTCGTGGCTATTTTTTCCCCTGCAGTTTTCGTTTTTCTTTTGCCGTTTGCAACTGATAGTCCCTAAATGTTTAACCAATATCAGTTCTTTTCACTTGTTTATTTTTCGGGTTATTCGATTTTTTTGCGCAAGATCATGTATTACATAGCTCAGTACTAGTACCAGGTTTTGCAGGTATGTTGTCTTTTTGCAGCCAGCAGAGGGAGCTACCACTTCCTAAATTGAAATGTAATTCTTAACCATGGGTCCACTTGGGTCCATGAATGCAGAAAATAGACCTCATAACCGAAATACACCCTTGTCCATAAATAGATTAATTGCGTAATCTGGTAGTAACCACAAAGGAAATCTTGTAAGTGTTGGATGTAAAATTAAAACAGTTAGACACAAATTATCATTCCATCCAATAAATTATAATGGGATTTAAAATTTTGCATGGTTTTCACTTGGCTAAACGTGTCCACGATAAAACTGTATTTTGATATGCTGTATTTAAAGAAACTAAGTTTCAACTTTAAAGAACTGAAGAAATAAAATCAGACAAAAATCTGTTGTTAGATTTGAAATGGATGGAAAATGTTCTGCAGCGGTTAGAAGGAGTCGTGCTGTATTTTGGTTTTAAAATTTTGGGCGTGTTATGACAAGTGGCGACGTGACGTGAAGTATCACGCCCCACGAGGACGGATCACTATGGCAACTGGTGCCCACCCGCTGGGGTGGGTCACGAGGACTTGGTCAGTCTGTGTCATTAGTGGCCATGTGATGTTTTATCACCACGGCGCCACTTGTGCACCCGGGAAGCGCAGTCGCTTTGCTGCATGGGACAAAGCACTTTCATGCCGTTTGGGTTGTTACAAATGTTAGTGTTGTCTTGTGATATGTTTTCCCGTTTTTGTCAGTGTACAAATCAATTAAACCGCGGATTGACCTTTAATTGAAACCGTCTGTAAGGGTCACAAATAAGCATTGAAAGTGAGGTCCTCCCGTCTCTCCTCACGGTCCGCCTCCGTCCACCTTTCTCACGCGGGTGTGACATTTTCTGAGCGCCACATAGAAGTCGCATAGCAGCGCGGCGACATGACGGACCCCAAACTGCCGGACTCGTCCGCCGCCCCGGACTCGGTAGCAGCAAAAGAGCCCACGGGGAGAAACGATCAGTACCAACAGACGGACTCCCCCAACCAGCGCCACCAGGCCAGCAACGGCAGTCAGGGAGAGCTGATCAAGATGGACCAGGAGATGAGGATTACCGAGAGCATAGAAGACGGAGGTAAAGTTGACACGTCACTGTGCGTAAAGGTTAGAAACTTGTGCCAAGTGGAACGCTCCACTTTGTGCATGTACGGAATAATTTGTCAACTATATGGATTCACAGAATATTTCATTTCACATTACACTATTATAAAATGCTCAGAAAATGTCTGTGCCTTAAAATCTATAGTGTAGTGAGGCCAAGTGGTTTTCCAAAACAAATAAGTTTTATTCCTAAAGACTATATTCAATGCCAGTTTTTGCATAGATTGAATATCAACACGTGCACATTTGGGGGGGGGGGGGAGGCTAAATTTATATGGTTTCAGTGAAATGTATATAACAAAAAAATAAAACAAACAATTCTAAAAGGTTAAATACAATTGGATTGCATATAACAGCCATCCATCTCCGCTTCTCCTCACAAGGGTACACCCTGAACTGGTTGCCAGCCAATCGCAGGGCACGCAGAGACAAACATTCACACTCACACCTGTGGGCAATTTGGTGTGCACAATAGGCCTACCATGCATGTTTTTTGGAATGTGCAAGGAGTACCCTGAGGAAACCCATGCAGGCACAGGGGAGAACATGCAAACTCCACTCCTAACCCTGCACCTCTGAACTGTGAGACAGATGTGCAAACCAGTGCTCTTGTATCTAACAGTCAAATACAACTAAACTGTATATTAAAAAAAATAACTGTACTCTAATTATACACAGTGATTCTTTCACTTACCATTAAAGGGAGCCTGCTTAAATGAAAAAATAATCATCGTCTTTAAATTGACATATTTAATAATCCGTCCAGAAATCGGTTATTGTGCAATTTATCGCAGTATTCAAAGCACAAGACACGGCAGTGTTTACAGAAGTAAATATGGTCCAACGTGTAGAGGCTCATCTTTTTATCATCTAATATCTTTAGAGGAGTGATGCAGGGTAAGGTAGAAATATTTGGGGGAAAATGACAAAACACTTTTCTTTGTCTTCATTGTCATCGTGGAAACATCTACTAAAGATGATGTCATGTTATTGCTGGGCTTAATTGTAAAATTGCATGATAGTGACAAAGGAAATGTGTGACAATGTCAATCAATGTACAGTCAATGTACAATATAATCAAGGTTGCAAAAAGCCTCGCAGGGTGCCATCAGCGTCACAAACAATTGTGAAATAATGAACTGTAAGATAAAAAAAAGTGACCGGCAGCTTGATCATTGTGCCCCGTGATTCTGCTTGCAGGTCTTCTGGAGAGCAGCATGCGCCTGAAACCACATGAAGCACAAAGCTACCGCAAGAAGGCATTGTGGGTGTCCTGGGCGTCCATTGGGGCGACCATCATCCTAGCCATCGCTGCCTTCAGTGAGTGGCCGGTTTCTGAAATCTCTCAAAAGAACTACAAATACGAGGGATCCCATAGGAGAGCTGCACCATATTTTCAAAGCACCATATTTTCAAAGAAAATAATGTTCGGTGTTGATTGACACTATAAGAAATGTATATTTAAAATTTATGTAGTTTGCAGTAGTGTAGCACAACACTGCATCATACTGACAGGTGTTTCTAAAATGTCTATTCTCTCATGTACTGTGAAACGAAAAAAAAATAGAAACACAATTTGACATAATGTAGTGCAGCTCAAATTAAATGGCAATGAATGTTGAGTTTACACTGAAGGACTAGTCAGTCAAATCATGTTCCTATTTTCTGTATGATAATTAATTAATTTCCCAATCCCATTAAATATACCCAGGCCAACACATCCTAAAGACCAGACAGCCCATTCCAAGAAAAACAATTTGGTGTATGCTGCAATACTGTGAGAAGTTCACTGATGTGTGTTTATTAGGGACATGCAGCCACCAAGGAGGCGCATGCTAATATACAGACGGGCCAACTCTTTAGCTCAAAAGTAGTCCATTTCACAAGGTGATGATACTACAGTAGGTACTCAATTGAGTTTAAGACTGTTTAAGAGTGACTTGAGGTGACTTGAGTCCTCTTCCCTGGTATTTCGTGTCAATATCAGTGGTGAGCCAAATTTCACCAGTCCGTCCTCCTTCCTACGTCCTCTACCTGGGTATCTTTCCGTCCTCATAATATAAATTATATTACGAGAAAATGAAGCTTCAAATTTGCTTCATGAACCAGCTGTGTTTTTTGACTCCTCTACATGACACTGTTTTAAATAAAGTTGTTTAAGGAATTTCAAGTCGGCGAGCCCAATGTTGAACAGATAGTGCCATCTAGAGGAGTCAAAAAATAGAATCCCCCATTTTTGTCAATGTTATCACTCGTAAATAAAATTTAAGAAAAATCACTTCATTTGAGTCTCCTTTTGATACCTCCTGCATGAAGAAACAAATGACTGCCGCCATTTCTTGTAGTGTACTGCAGGTTGAAAGTAAGTCCACTTCCTGTCTTGGTATGGTTGCTAGAGTGGAAGGTCGGCCGCTCTAACATTTGGCCTCGCGGTCATGTGAAAGTTAAACTGCTGTGTGTGGCATGCTAGACTCCGACCGACATTACGTTATCCCATTGCTGTTTTAAAGGGGATCTCTCGTCTTCCTTGCTGGCCTATTTCTTGTGTGAATTTAGTCTTGTAAAACAGTGTCTATAAACCCAGTTTGGATGTGAGCCAATCACACCATCTGCTACCATTCCTTGACAGATATTTCTCTGTCAAACATTGCACCGTTCACTCATGTGAAACTTGTCATGTGCAGCGGAGCCGTGTTTACTTAATCACACTGGTCTCTTGTACCTCTTGGCATGTTCACAGGACACCTATAATTTTACCGCCAGCTCGTGCAATGTCTTGTTGCCCTCCTTGACAGAATTTAAGCGAGCTAAAATTTTAGTGTGTCTATGCTAAAAAGCCTTTGCAACACTGGAGTTTCAGCAATATGGGAGCCAGTACGCTTGTCAGATGTGACATGCATGTAGTAGGAGCCAATTAACTAGTGACAGGTTCAGCTTGTAGACTTCTTGATGCCATTCTTCCTCTCAGCTCCTAATGAAGGAAACAGGAACCATGAACTGTGGAGGAAGAGATCGACATGACTGAATCCAATCCGCAGCTAATAACATTTCAGGCACATGCATAAGGCCTTAGCCTCGGGGTGGGCAAAGTCTTGTGCCACACATTAGATTTTTTAAAAATCAGACAGATAGGCCAGGTTATTCAAGAAATTAAACTTTTTAAAATGTAACAAAAATGTCAAATGCATATTGTTGAAACAATCATTAATTTTTTAAAAATGTTATTTACAATAAATCAACAACAACAAATTCTTTGATGTGATTAATCAATTCAAGCTCCATGCACGTACCAATAGGAAAACCTCTGCTGACTCCAAGAGCGCCAGATACAAGTCCTGCATCGGAAAAAGATAATTCTCATTTTCAAATTTTGACTTGACTCATTTTTAATTTAAAGTGTGGCTATAGTTTGCACATTCCACAGTAGTGCAGAACAAAACAGTGATGCAGTATGGTTGACTTGATGACAATTCTTTTCCTTAAGACTTTGATCACTAATTGGTAAGCAGGTTGTTGATACTGCCCTGGGTGTGGCAGAAACATTCCTCTATGATGGTAATGCTCAATATATCATGAAACACAGGCAGAAACAACGTGTAGTGAGATTATGAAAGTGAAGGAGAAAATGGAGGGGGAAAATAAGCTCTTATCGTGCGTAGCTGAGGAGGGGTTGTCAGCCCCCCTTGTGTCTCTTACTAAAAATAAACCAGGGAGGAGAGGTTCCCTCCCCACTTCGCATTTGCATCTTCCGTCCTCCTTTGTCTCCTCTTTCAGTCCATTGCAGGTGTGTCAGATGAAACAAAGCAGTGTTTACCATTCACATGTGATTCCTGAAAATCACTGTGCAGAACATTCTGTTTTTTTGCAAACAGGTTTACAGAAGGATCTAACAATAAAATAAAAAAATAAAATAAAAACAAGAATTCATTGAAATGCATGTTAACACTTGTAAACCATCCTCCATCACAACACTCGAGCATTTGCCCATCATCCACAATTCAGTTGATGCAGAAATTAATACCATATCTGTCTGTCCCCATTTTACACAGTATTACTGATGCACTGCCTGACAGCGGATCACAATTTCCCAAACCCTAATGATCCTAGGAGCCAAGTTGTCTGGGGCTTTAAACCTCTGGCAGGTCACCCATGGCAAAAAGGCCAGACAAAGCACAGCTCATAGATCCCTTATGATGAGAAAAAAATAAAACATGTTGGGAACAACATCCTCCCAATTCCTGCGTGTAACAAAAAATAAAAACTAGCAAGATCAGATTAGACAGACACTGTCACAATCGGATTGATTTGTCTAGCGTAATTTTATCTCACTTATTTGTGACTCCAAAGAAAACAATAGTGTGTATTTCATACCATTCTTCTGGTGTTTTTCAGCTGTCTCTATCATGCGACACAGCGCTTCTGCTTTTGGATTTGCTGTAAGTGGCATTTACATGGTTAAAATATCTGAAACGTACACAAACGTTCCTAAATCTTATTTCTTTGTCTCCAGTTTGACGCTATGCTGGATGTCCTGTCCTCAGTTATTGTGCTGTGGCGTTACAGCAATGCTGCAGCCGTCCACTCAGCTCATCGGGAATACATGTGAGTCGCGTAATAAATGTGTAAAGTAAACATACCCCATCACGCGTTTAGGGTTTACAATCTTGCTATTTTGCAGATTTATTTTTAAGAGGTTCCACTATATTTTTTTGAAGTTGAGATTCTGCAATTGATAATGTGCATTTTCTCTACCACAGAGCCTGCATAATCCTGGGTGTGATTTTCATCTTGTCATCCTTGTGCATAATGGGAAAGGCCATCCATGACCTGGCCACCAAGCTGCTGCCTGAAGTGGTAAGAATTGCAACACAAGCAGCAGATGAAGCAGCACTTTATATTTTAGCAGCAGATTGTGAGCTTAATCCTATCTGAAGATGGAGATCTTCTGCTATAAAACACATGTTATTTATTTAATGGGGGGAAAACACACTGCTGGTTTTCTATTTCAAACCCATCTGCTTAATATTTCACCACTTGAGTCACACTGGAGCGGAGGCCGGTCATTTCTTGCATCCAGCACGGAAGCGTTACTTCTTGGTAATAAGTACTGCGCATCTTTGTTCGACATTTCTAGAGGAGGTCCTAAGATGAACACATTTGTTAAATAACGGGACATGCATCTGTGTTATAACAAACACATTTTCACCAGATGATCGTGTTCTTAGCCTGTGCACGTCCTCAAACAGCTTTTCTACCCAGTGACAACTAAAAAAGACAAACTCAGAAATCTGCATGAAATAATAGGATTTCACTCTGAGCAGAACCAAACCATGAGATATTTGTGGAATAGCAGGATTTATACAACCGCAGGGCACAGAAATCTCTAGCTAAAGATTATCCTCACTTGCTGATGCTCCTTCGATTTAGCTTTTTCAATTCCACAGAGGATTTTTTTTTGCTGTCCAAAGTAAATGTCAAAGCATAATTCGCATTCTGTGCAGAGCTTCTATGTCACACAGTCTGTTCTTTTTTCTTTTGGGTAGTATTCTTCTCCCTCCCGTGGGCCCAAATGCCAACGCAAGCTTGGTGTGTGTCAATGTGTTGAATTCCAATGTGTTAAAGGTCACTTTTGGGGCTTGGTTTGAGTTCACGTACAGACTAAGAGCAGCTTAGTGGAAGCTCTTATAGTGGAATACAATCAAAGAATACGCACAACAATCCTTTTACTACTGTTTGAATTGCAGCTGTAATGATTTGCACAACTGCCTTACGGGTGAGAGGTCAAGCGTTAGAATTTTGGCTCAGGGGCAATCAAATCTCAATAAAATAGTACTTAGTTCAGAACCCTGAGGAATGCCGCAATTGCACTGTCAAACTTTCCTTTCCCGCTAGGATGACTTCCTCTTCAGTGTCTCCATTGTCAGCGGAGTGGTCTGCATCTTACTGGCCGTGATCAAGTTCATGCTTGGAAAGGTGCTCACGAGTCGGGCCCTCATCACGGACGGTACGCCAGTTACACTCGGGCAGAGCAGACAGTGGTTATCAAACAGCAAAAGCAAATAAGCTGCTTTGTTTCTTTTTGAAGGCTTTAACTCTCTGGTGGGGGGCGTCATGGGCTTCTCCATCCTTATCAGTGCAGAAGTGTTTAAGCACGAGCCCATGGTGTGGTACCTAGACGGGACAATAGGTGTCCTCATTGGCCTGATCATCTTTGCTTATGGAGTCAAGTGCGTGTCTTTCACACGGTTCCTGCATGGCTTTAAAAATGTCTTCACCTTGTTGACCTTCTTTCTATCTGCAGGTTACTGCTGGACATGATCCCACGAGTGAGACGAACCAGAAATTACGAGCGCTTTGAGTAACGTCACACTGTCTGGCTCATAGTGGAGATGTTGACAAGGAGGGAGGGACTGACAAGAGGAAGGGGCCAGTCAACACAGCACCCCCTCTCTGCAGAATTTGTGTGGCTGATACCGCTCCATTCAATTCTTTAAACTGCATTGAGAATGTTGACTGTTTTAGAATGCAATCTACTCTACACGATATCAACTATCGTTATGAGGTTGATCAAGACGGCTCCATATTTGAATAAGATAAGGGGACTTTCCCTAAGTTGCCGACACAAACCGCCACATGTTGTTTTTCCCCACAGTCATCCAAGAAGCCTGCCTTCCTCTATGTGGCAGTAGTCAGTCATGATGGAATTGGGCCACAGCAGGAGTGAAAATGCAACAGGAATGTCAAGAACTGTGCTGGTCTGGTCTTTTCAAAGAATTACATTTCCATGATGGCATCCATGAATATAACTGACTGCATGCACTCTGCTGTTAATCTTTAAGATCATTTGGGAGCTTTTGATGAAAAGGCAGTCGAATCCAAATAGTTTATGCCTACATAAGTATTTTGTATACTAAGTCTAAGGGTACAAAATGTATTTAATTGGAACTACATGACAATAATTTGTATATTATCTATTATTCTGTGCCCGTGTTCCAAATGCAGACATAAGAGATACTTTTGTATGATAACCAACCTGCCGGGCGAACCGCAGTTGAGTTTCAGTGAGTCATCTGTCCTGCTGTAATGTCAAATGATCAACCAGTCTGAGCCCTTTTTTCCACAGAAAAAGAAAAGGTTTATTTAAAAATAAAATCACATCCCTCTTATTGAGAATTGTTAACACAAAGACGCAATTGTGTCCTCCTTTTTGCCAGTGGGAAACATTGCTGCTCTGGATGATACGTGACAGCACCAAAGAATATCAAAACATTGAAGGTCATTTGGACAAAGGACAGATTTGTACATTTGAAATAAAGGTCTGGTATCTGGGCCAATATCCAACGCTTCATTAACCGCGTGCTGCACTCAAATTCTCATCAGTTGCTTCCTCAAATAAAAGGACAATCCAGTGATTTATTCTCTAAGGATGGAAAGGCCAATACAAATCCCTAATGGATGTTACGTACATTTATTTGATGGACCTAATAAAAACAGTGATAAATAACTTAGCTGCAGATGTGAAACGCAGATCTACATTTAAGCCACGGTGGTCAATGTAAATGGAGAGACATGCATTTTTTTGGAGCAGGCATGGTCAAAAGTATAAGGCAAACAGTAACTCTACACTGGGTGATGACATTACAGCTCACTTGGAGCAAAGCGTTGCAAGCTAACAGTTTAATCCATTGACAGTCACTTCCAGCACCCAGGACAGTTACCTAATAAACTGCTTACATTACAAATGTAAAATGAAATGTATTTAAAACAATATTAAAAGCGATTCGGTTCAATTCACTCGAGGAAAGCAGAACACCAGATTCTGGTGATGAAATCAGAACAAATTCAAGTTGACAGTGGCAGACGAGTTAGGAACTCAACGTTTGTTTCTATTTTTGGCAGGTGATTGAAGCTTGTGATTAGATGGACGTGGGATTGTAAAGGCACATCATGCTCTGTGAAACAGAAACTTATCTGTCGAAAAGGAAGAGGATACAATGATTGAATAAAAAAAAAAAAAACAGTCTGTGTCAGAGGCGTCGTCTCTGGACTCACGTGCAAACCTTGAAAAATCGGCTATGAGCGCCTGCACACTGTCACAGTATAATGAGGCACATTTGCTGCCGCTGCTGTCCTTTTTAAAGGACAGAAATGAGAAGAATGAAAGTAAATGATAAATTGCCAAACTGTCTTTGAGTGATATCAATCAAAAATGGAGCATGTATTATTGATCTAACCCAAACACTGCGCCTTTTATTACTGCTCAAACCAACAGAAGTATACAATGCTACCCTCTGGTGGTCATAAACGAAAAATTTTCTCTTTATAAATAAGACACGCCTCATATAAATAAAGGTCAAAAGCAAAAACAAAGATGAACATCAGTATACAAAATAAATAGAAATTTTACAAACCCATATAAACAGTGTACACTGCTAATAATATTTTGTTAACTTAGGCAAATACAAATGTAGTGCACGTTCATCCACAATGTTTTGGAGGTTGTTTTTTTTTACCTGTTCTTTGAATGCACTGATATCTGCAAGAAAATTGAAATCATTCTGTTGCCATCAAAAGATTTGGGGCTGTTTTGTTTTCAAGGATTAGTGTACAAAACAACATTTCTCCAAGGTTTCCCTGTCTAGGAGGAACATTATTTAATATTTCCATCTCTTGCTATCCTCAGCAGCGCGGTATCACTGATACAGACCACAGTAATCTATTATGTGACATAGTAATAAAAAAATCTATCCATGATTAACCGTGTTCTAAATCCACCAAGATAAAGTCCAGCTTTCATGTGACCCTGAACAGGATGAAAAATATGAATGAATGAATCATAAAATGACAATAATCATAGTCCTGCCGCAGGGCAGTTTTACCTTCAGAAACTGGGGTCTCTGTTTCTGAATTAACGTCGTGAAACCATTTCCTACAACCTACTGGCCTCTATATTCAGCATACGCTGTCGGTCCACATTTTTACATAATAGATAGTTAAATTAAGTGTGCAATTTGCGTGAAGAAAAAAACACTTTCATGGCAAAATATCTGCAACTAGACATTTCAGAAAATGATCATACTTCCAGGATACAAATCTAGATCTCTATACAATAGTTAACTTTCATGACTTTTTGACAGAGGTTTATTACAGTGTAAAACTAGCTGTCTGTTTAGTATGCTTGTTGGTGTTCCAGTGTAAATCTACCTAAAGAAAGAACAGTTTCTAATTAAGCGGGGAACACGAGTAGAGGATGTAAGGAACACTATAGGGGGGGACAGTTAGCTTGCGTTTCTGCCGAAACTGGAGACAAACGGGACGCCACTCACTGATATGTGCTGCATTTTTTTTTTTTTTTAAAGTCCAAGATGACTCCCTTTGTTGATTCAAGTAATTTTATATTGCCGCTGCTCTATTTCCGTAGAGGTGTTTTTCTTTGAGCAGTCGACAAACGAATAAATATATTGAAAACTCACAGTCCTGTGTTTGTCCAAAATGCTTCCCTCAGAGGAGTCCGGTTGGGTTTCATCAAACGCGGCGGCCCTTCTTCCTCTTCTAAGGGTGCGCGCTGCCGCTGCTATAGGCAGGTTTTGCACAGCGCCACCTGGCCCTTCATGTAGTCACGGCAGGGGCAGATGCGCTTTAGAGATTGGTGGGCGCCAGCGCAGCTGAAGAGTAACAGGTCAGACTGAAAGGTGCAGTGGCGACGGCTCTCGCTGTAGGCCGGGACCACTGTGTCAGCGCTCGACTCCACCGTATGGCAGTCCACGCCGAATCTGTCGGGTGAAAATAAAAACTGAGCCTTCTGGTGCTTACGAGTCAACATCACAGAAATGTCACAGAAGTCTAATTTGCAGTTTTGCGCTTATACACCACCTGGCCAAGTCCTTGTCCTTGTTGAGGTGTTGAAAGAAGGACGGCTCGCAGATGAGCTGTTGCTCTTGACACACCTGCTTACAGGAACGCCCTGGTTCGGCCATTTTCATTTGCAACGCACTGAGTGGAGGCCACATCACCTGACCGTGACAGAAGTCCTGACACGACATATGACAATGCGCCCAATCAATCCATGTGAATTGAAGTTTCTGATTTGCTCAGTAAGATTTCTCACACGCGGGCAGGGATTGAGGAATGTACCTGGTTTTCAATGAAGGCATTGACTCTCTGTAGCATCCCTTCACAGGTGAACTCAAATGGCAAATAAGGCTCAATCTGCTCACACAAACACACAAATACAATATTGGCAATATTCCAAGTGTGACAGTGCGGACGCAAAAGGCAGAATGAATGTGGCTCAACATTCTAGTGGGATCTGTTGTATTTTCTGTAACGGGTGTGTGTCTATCGTTCACAATGAATTGACACACAATATGTTCTGTTGCTTCATTGTATTAAGATTCTATAGCGGGTTGAAATCAACTGAACTGTACTGCGATTGGGGCTTTTGAACAGGGCAGATGAATAAGCGAGGCTTTTGTTATCGCACCAAATCTTCCACAACTCATACAGTGTCCTTGAGTAGGGCGGTGGACGGGAACAGGGACGGTCAATGACAAGGAGGGATGTATGCCAAGGCAAGCTGGAGCCTGGTAGGCTCTGGGATCGCAAAGCATACGGGGGGGCTCTGTCCAGTGAACAAAGCAGTTGTTCGTAATGTGACAAAGCACAATGAAGGAGTAGCAGTAGCTGGATGTATTTGCATCTTGGCTTGGTCAGTTAAACGTCATTCAAATTAAAAACTGTGATGTGCTTACCTTCTGGCTGAGGATGGAGCGGATTGCTCTTTCTACTTCAGCAGCATTATCAATATCAACAGTCCACACATGAGGTTGACCAATATAAACCTCAGCGTAGGGATGCTGAGAGGTCAGCTGTACACATTGAGGCACAAAACAGGTTCAAATACATTGGGAAGGACTTTGCCATTTCAAATGGTTCATTTTGAGTCTATAAAACGTGTCACCTCTCTCAGGGTGGGCTTTCCTTTGAAGAAGTCGGTGTTCTTGCTGCTTTTTGGTGGTTTGAATTTAGGATTGAGGAATGCACACCCATTGGCGATGGCCTCCAGGGGAGCAGGTCCCTCGTAGGGAAAAGAGAGACCCACAAACAACTGCAACAGAGGTAAAATAGCGACAACATTCAGGTCAGTAGAATTTCCAAATTCAAAATCAGGCTAAAAAGAAGAAAATACTAGCAAATACAAACACCAGCTGGGTCTAAGTTGACACGAACCTAACAACCAGGAAATCAAACACTGATGCAGTGAGGCAGCAGCATGTGGCAGCAGCCAGCTTGGAGCTACTAAAGCGAGAAAATTCACAAGGTGTGTGTGAGAAGCCTCTGGTGTTTGAAGAAGTTAGTGTGCTGAAATAAGCCACGGATGAAACCAAAAGAAAATTCAGTTGATGCAGGACAAGGTTTTGAAAACAAGTGAAATATTACGTCCATGTACAGTGCTGTGAATTTTAAGTCCTCATTGGACTCTGCTGAGCTGGCTAAAATTATTTTCATTGATATGGCATTAGAAACATTTATTTTTAAGATGTGTGTTGTAAACATGTTACTTTTGATATTCAATATTCCCAGTTATCTCACAGTTAGGAGGGTGCGGGTTCGATTCCACCTCCGGCCCTCCCTGTGTGGAGTTTCCATGTTCTCCCCGGGCCCGCGTGGGTTTTCTCCGGGCACTCCGGTTTCCTCCCACATCCCCAAAACATGCTTGGTAGGCCGATTGGGCATTCCAAATTGTCCCTAGGTGTGAGTGCGAGTGCGTATGGTTGTTTGTCTCTGTGTGCCCTGCGATTTGCTGGCAACCGGTTCAGGGTGTCCCCCGCCTACTGCCCGTTGACGGCTGGGATAGGTTCCAGCACGCCCGCGACCCCTGTGGGGACTAAGCGGTTCAGAAAATGGATAGATGAATATTCCCAGTTAGACTAGCACATTTTATGTGGTTAGATAATGGAGTACAGTGAATCATTGTCTGTCACAGGGGACACATTCCAAACTCATTTGCAATACTTGAAAATCTTTGCTGCAGCGAGACCGCACAGTACAATCACTTGAAAAAAAAATATTTTACCCTTTTCCACACTCACACAATTAAACTTGTTTGAACACCTACATTTTCAAACTTTTCTGCATTATTATTGTAGAAAAAAAATGCAAGCATAAAATGCTCTTCCTTCCCATGAGTCAGGGAATTACATCAAGTATACTAAAAATCTATAAAAGAAATCACCATGTAAATAAATGTTACTTCTAGCTAATTTTGTGTTCACTGCTCTTTTTTTTCTTTTAATTCTGAAATCTATTTCACTGTTCTCAAAGTGTTGACTGCAATAAGAAAATGTCGAATTTTTTTTATCCATTTGGTCTTTGTACTATTTTATTCTGCTTGATGATTGATGTTATTGTTCGGAGAAAAAAAATAGTAGTGATGACATTTTTTTTTGACGTTCTTTTTCAATTGGAAAAGCACTCAAAAGTTGGCATCAATACGGCCCAAACTATATACAGTAGGGCAACTGTCAGCCACCAATTGTGCAAGTTCTCCCACAATACATGTCCAGGCCCGTCTGAAGTTTGCTAGAAACCATTTGGATGATCCAGAAGAGGATTGTCATTATTACTTATTTTCCACCATAATTTGCAAATAAATTCTTTGAAAATCAGACTGTGATTTTCTGGATTTTTTTTTTCATTTTGTCTCTCATAGTTGAAGTGTACCTATGATGAAAATTACAGCCATCTCTCATTTTGTAAGTTGGAGAACATGCACAATTGGTGGCTTTGCCCCACTGTAGTAGTTAGAGATTGTCATTACAAGTTAACTTTACCAGCTACAGTCTGGTTGCAAATTTTGGATTTTGAAGTGTCAAAATACATTATCATGAAATATGAAAGTGAATAAACATTCATATATAATAATATAATATAAATATAAATAAATATTTATAAATATAAATGAAAAGAAACAACTCATTACTCTACGAAGACAAATGCAAGTAATTAATAATATGCACTGCCTTACATTTTGGAAGTAACTTGCCCAACACTGAATATGATACAACACTACAACATTATATAATATTATAATCCAAACAGTTTTAAGATATTTCCTCTCACATAGCACTTTCCCAAGTGTACTGGAGTTGGCCAAGGATTTGTCCAAGATCATGGGTGCTCATCCAGACCTGTAAATGCGGAACTGATAACACACCCGAGTTGGCATGTTACAGCTTGTTGAGTTCACTCAATGCAAAGGAGACCCTGGCAACATTTCCGCAGATACCTGCTTACTAGCACGTTTCAAACAACAGGTGGCAGCAAAGCACACCACTTCTCTACATGTGAGCTGTGTTGCGTAAGTGCAGGCAAAAGATGATCTTCAACCTTGAGGAACAGGCAACCTCTATTTATAGGGACTACAGAGTTGAGGGGAACAAAGACAGACACCGAGAGAGCTATTGTAGCTGAGAGGAGTGCATGCTGAAATATTCAAAGGCAAGCTAGCTGGACCCCACATGATTAGGTCTAGAGCACTTAATGATGAACGACTGCGTTTTGTTGTTGTAGAACAATAAAGCTGACCTTTTGGATGGAAAATGTCATCGCTTCCTCATCTTATTGTGACATTTGTGCAAAATGTTAAGATGAATGGTGCTAAATTCACCACTCATGGTCACAGACATATTTTGTGAAGTCACAGCGGTCTTGACCTTTAAGTGAATTTGAATGGCTACATCCTCATGTAATGAGTTCCACTTGTGGTCACAAATATTAAAACCACACCAAAATGACAACAGTGTCATCCACAGAGTTGTATTTTGCACCATGAGGAGAGGCAGAGCTGAGCACGCCCAGAACCTTGAATAAATATTTAGTGTTAGATGGAAAAAAACACGGACGGATGTTCCCTGAGGAAATTTTCCAGTATAGCTGAATGTTCAACCCCTTGAGGCCAATTAATTCAGGTAGTCTGTTGATAGGTACACAAAAGGTGAGGAAACCACGCCCTTGCAAGACTGTTAATTTTCTGTACACCTAACTTTGACACTCAGAAATGGTTTGCTTTGTTTCACGAAAGACGAGCTAACCTTGGTTTCTCGGAGGAGGAACTGCAAGTCTCGTCCACTCAAGATGCCGTGGTTCCTCACGTAGCTTGGGAGATGGACAGTGCTGGTGCCATGCACGGTGCCGTGAATTTCCATATAGCTGTGTATGATGTCAAGGTATTTTTTTTTGTCCTAAGACAGACAAAAAGCGTTCATTAGAGACAGGTCAACCCAAATAAAATGTTTGTTTTGATTTGATTTCATGATGACCACAGCAACAGTATTTCTATTACAAAAGATTTGGCTACAGAAAAAAATAAACAAAATAAAATATGTAAAACAAACTGTGCGACTTGTTTTGATTTCATGATACCCGCAACAGTATTTCTATTGCAAAAGATTTGGCTACAGAAAAAAATAAACAAAATAAAATATGTAAAACAAACTGTGCAATGTGTGATTTGGCTTCAGAAAAAAATAAACGCAATAAAATTTGTAAAACAAACTGTGCAATGTGACTTATTTCCATAATAAATTAGTTCAGAGCATGAAAAAGATTCATAACAGACTAAAAACAGATGCCGTGACCATGTGCGGTAACCCTCAATAACTTTTTAAATCATAACGGGATGAATGAGGTCAATGACGTATCAGTACAGCAGGCACAGTCACCTTCCTGCTTTTGCAGACTTGAGCAAGGAAGACAAACATTTACTTTACTACTTACTGTAATGCTAATAAATCAAACACTAAACAATAAAATAACTGACATCTGCATGATTCACACGCTTCTCTTCAAAACTGCTGCTATGGACCAGGTTGTCATTTATCTCAGCAGGTGGTGAAGACACGCCAAAGAGGATACGGATCTATTCGTACAATCCCCAAGGTGTGATGAATCCTGTTAGAGGACTACTTTCGTCATCAAGGAAACCTTGGTGGTATGCTTTTCCTTGGTCCAGGACAAAATAAACATGAACTCCCTCCCAATTTGTCCAGTGCGAGACCCAGAAGCGTTTCCTTGCCGCCATTGGAACAGCACCACTCACTAATAAGCCCACGAGGAAGTGATGTGCTTTCCAAGCTGCTTGGTAATTCTAGGCTTGAAGAAGAAACAGTTTTTACAAACTTGGCCAATAAAGACAATTCTGACTCCATAAAGGTGACGGACAGAATCAGTGCCAAACGGTCAACAATCGACAAAGTGGTGCTTTCCAGGGATCTAGTGCTAATAGGCATTTTCTCTATAACGACAGCCTTCATCAATGGAGCATTTCCCAGTGTGTGTGCTCTGATGCACTCACAGAGTGTTGATTGATTACCTATACATATCTTGAAGACTTCTAGGGGTAGATCGGCTTCTTTTTTTTGCATATTTGCATACGAGCCGACTTAAAATGCAAGGCAGCCTTTTCCTAAAAGGTTGCTTCCAACACATTTGACTGCTCTCCCCCATGTGTGGCTCAGTGCTTGGAGCTTAAATTTCAGGTAGCCACTTGTCAAATTCCCAGTGGGCCAGGCTATCTGATGCCTCCAGCTGCCCAGCTGTAACTAAAGCAGGCAGGTGTGTGTATGCGTGTGCGGATGAGAGAAAGATGAAACAATTAGAAAATGAAATCACTCCACTGTAATCTTTTCATTCGGGGGAGCTGAGGATTTGTATGCACGGAGGTGTGCTTGACAGCAGGTATCTATTCAACTCATTCCCAGGGGCTGTGATGTAGAAACGATTTGGAGCGCAACTTACTGTGACAGTGTGGAAGTAGGCGTCAGTAACACTTTCCAAGCAGTTTCCTGCATCAGTTTATTTGAACAGGTTTTCAGTTCCTTTTTCCTTTTCTATCCGATCACCAACCCCGTAGCATTTAAAAGTGTTTTGCGCATCATCAGGAATTTGTTAATGCCACCATGTTCGATAATCAGCTACTAGCTGAGGACATGGCAGCCAAAGCTCCTCAAATCTTTCCTCCATATTGTAGCTACTGTCTAATCTTTTAATGCCATTTTGTTTTGTGCACCATATCCAATCGTTCATCATAAGTCGGAGCGCACTGTATTCCTATTGGTCAATTTCAACGAACCGCTTGACTGACATTGTAGGTTATGTCACACTATCCGGCAAGACAAATAGAAATTCTGACATGCCAGACTTTCGTCGAGGTGGTCGTGAGCGACCGTTTGGCAAACATTTGTGATGGCCGCTTAGTGGGATAGAGGCTTAACTTATTTCAAACATTATTTAAGCAAAGGGTCATGGGGCCAAGAAAAAGGTGGCTCGAGATGTGTAAACATGTATTCATGGTTTTGAGTTTAGGCCTACAAAAAACAATGTCATTGAAAACCCCCAAAATACTGTTTCGTAACTAAAAACAAATTATAAGAAGAAAATTGGTTACTTGTTACATGCAGAAAAAATATAACTTGAAGCAAACTAAAAGGCAAACCGTGTGTTTTTTGTAAGCTCTCGGCTTGAGCATATGTGCTTCACTGTCAGAGCACATCAGTCGCCAAATGCAATTTGAAGCATCATACAAAAGCATCTCACACAAATGCATCCCATTTGCAGATTGAGAGAAAGAAAAAGCAAGGAGATGCAGAGATATCATGGTTATGATAGCAAAGTCCTCAGAAAAAAAACCCACACACAACTTGACCATTCATTCTTATACACAAGCAATATGTAATGTGAAACCAGTAAGTGGATCGATTGCGGGAGGAATAAAAATAATTGCGTTAGCTAGAGAGGTTGATTGAAGTGGACCAAATGGAGGAAGACGAGGTGAGGTAAATCAGAGGGGATTGGAACCCCCTAGCTGGGAGAAGAAATGGGAAAGATGGCATCGGCTTTCTGTCAGCTTAGACGAAGCGCGGAATGAACCCAAAGACTTAATACCTTGATCCAACAATCTCCAAACAGTGGATTAGATTTTGTTCATAATATAATGGAAATAATGCAGAATTATTCTTTACAGAGGCCTGCGGAGAGAAGTCATCTCTATTAAATCTACAGATTGGACTGAGATCAAAAAGTTTGATTCTGGAATCAATCAGACATAACTCAGAGTATCGCTATGTTTACAGTGGTTGAAGATTTAAGTGGCTATCTGAAAACTCTGCTCTATAAACTTGGGGCTTATCAATAAAGAGATATTCTTATTTTACACTAGGCCTTGTGAAGCTGCAACCAAATAAAAGGTCTTATGTTAAAATGTCACTTGGTCTGTTAAGATGCATTTGATAATTTGATTTCAGCAAATCCAAACTTCATATGTGGAAATGAACATGACTCTTTTTAGTTCTTTACAAACTGTGAAAGAACTTAAAACAGTTCCATGCATAATTTGGAAAGACACTACTTGCCAGTTTGAATTTTTATTTTTTACACTCACAGTCATTCCCACATAGCGCATGTAAACTTGAACCTACGGTTCACGTGGCAAATGCTTACTGGAGTCAACATTTCCTATCATCCTTCCACCAATGTCCACTAAAACACTGTCATGCATCAGTAACATTATCTTGCAGATTAAAAAAAAAAGTGTTCAAGTAAACTCATAAACCAATCGTAAAACAAGGGCACACTTTTGTCTGTTTATGAAAGGTGAGCCTGTGGGTTGCTTATGCCGACTTTATTGAGCGTATATGTGCCTGTGAGCTAGCTCAGTGTCTTTATGTCGTCTGATCTGCTGCCAAGGGCCTGAAGCTCTCCTTCACACTCCCCCTTGCATTCCTGCTCTTATCATGATCCTTCTGCCTTATCAGAAGGGTTAATTAGAAACTAAAATGGTAGAAACTAGAATGGAAAACATCTCAGTCGCTATAATGATTGGATGAGTGGGGTGCATGTTGCATAGAAAAATCTTAGTCCACCTATTTTTTAAAAAAAAATACCACGTATAACTGCATACACAGACTGGAGATGGCTTTTGAATGATATTTTTCAATTACTTAGACTGGGCTTCTTTTTAAAAAGAAAAAAAAAAAGAGGTATCGATGTTTGTGGCTACAGATAAAGCTCATCTTTCGTGTTTCCTTTCCAATACTTTAACTGGGTTTCCATGGAAACTGCTCTTTTCTGATGTCACTCCATTTTAATTCAGGATTGAAAACAGTTAGTCAATCCTGAGGTGAAAATAAACATCAAGATGAATTTAAAATAGAGATTAGAAAGACATTAGACTAAATGTCTGTTTACAATGCTAGAGAACAGTTATACATAAACACTGTTAAAATGTGCTAGCCTGCATTTTCAAGCGAGCTCCAGCTTGTTTTCAAACAAAGGGGTCCATCCTGCAGAATATGCATCGGACGACTTACGCAAGGTTAAAATGTACTATAACTTCAGATACCAGGTTGGTTCAAGTAGAAAGAAACTGTTGAGCCTTCCAAATCAATGAATTAATTTAGGTCCAAAACAAATCTTTTATTCATTAGGCAAATAATGAATGTGACCGATCCATTGATCGGAAGGAGCTTAGTGATAAACTGTGTGTGAAACCTCTAAAACCTCACTAGGACAGGAGCAGTAATCCTGCTAGCCACAATATGCTAAACAATGTGCGAATCTGTCTAAGCCTCATCATTTTCGTTGGACATAGTAACACTTTGCTCTCTATGCTGCAGTGTGAGCATGAATTTGAATATATTACAACTCCACAGAGAGGCTGAAAAGCAGAATTGGGTCTTCTCCACTACGCTGCTATTTAGTTGTCTGCAAGTTTTACCCATACTTGTCCTAAAGAGTTGAGAGCACTTAATGATCTGGGAATTGATTTCTCGAGGTTCGGGGTTGTTCTGCATATAAAATTAAGCAGTTATCGGTGATGTGTTAAGGATGAGTTGTCCTACCTTCCAGAAGTTGTCAACCTTGCCGTAGACGAGAGACTGATTTTGTCTCTTGACGTCATCAATGTGTTTGATGTCGCTGGCATTAAGATGTTGCTCCACTACAAAGCCAAGGAAGCTGTTGTCTGGAGTGTGAGCTAGAAAGGAGAAAAGCAATGATTTATTTTCATACAAACGAAAGGAGTTTTTCATTATTCATTATTTTGTTGGGTGCGTTAAATCAGAAGCTTTATGGCACTATTCCAAGGATAAAGATGACAGAATATGCCTCGGTATTTTTACACACATTTTACTCCTAATAAGAACCTAATTTTTGCGTGACAAGTTGGCACAGAAAGATGAAGGTCTGCACAGCACTACTCTTCCTGAATGCTGGCATTTTGCACCCTCTGTGATGCTTCGTTTTTAACAGACTTGTGATACTAAGATAACTAAAACCCAGGCTGCATCCATTCCATGGGTGTACTTTGCTTCTCGCACAAAGAGGACAAGTGGTATAGGAAATAGATGATTCAGTTGGAAATTAGAAATGGATAGCCCAAGAAAAATAAAAGATAATTTGTTCTTGAAAGAGAGCAAAAAATAAAAAGTGTCTGGGATTGTTATAGTGTGCCTTTGTGGGAACCTAATACTGTGGTCAGACCAAATGCAAGCTAAACATTTCTGTCGGCCTGTTTCCATATATAGGCATTACAGTTTGCACGGTCAGGCGCAGTTGCGTGTCGTTTGAAGCAAAAATTTTGTTCCCTATCCTATTTTGCTGAAGTGGGCTAAAGTAAACGTTTGGAGGTGGAGACAGCCCCCCCCCCCCACACACACACATAATATCTGAGACTATATCACTGCGAAGAGCTTAGAAGTATACAACACAGCCAGTTTCCAATACAGGCCGGGGTCGAGACCAAAAAGGAGCAGGGAAATGGTGAGAGAGAAAGTGTAAGGAGATTGACTTGTTTCTAGCTGTTGAATTGTTAACCAAGATCGTTCAGCCAACACAATCACTGGTCACCACATTGACTTGCAATATCTGTTTCTGTCAGAGAACCCCCTCCTCTTCTCCACTTAAAGCAACCCTGATGTAGTCAAACACGCGATATTTCTCGTTCGGTCTGAACCTAGCATTATGGTATTGCTGTGGTCTAAGTTCACTTACCAGAGGCCAATTTTGGTTGGCTTTTCCAAAGGAAATTGGTTTTGCAGAGAAAACAATAATGTTGGAGCTTGTTCATGTTAAAACACCTGCTCTAAATCTCAAATGTATCTTAACTGATCTCCATAACTTAAATGCATGTGATGTTTTGAGATTAATAACATGTTTCTACAAAGCGTTTCACTTGTACAATGTGATTTTTGGACATTTCTCGTAAACTGTTTTGCAGTCTGTCTTAACTCAGGAGCGTGACACACTTTCCTCTCTGGACGTGAAGACTAAGTAAGACGTACGCTGTTTTTTGTCTAGGAAGGGTGCCATACACGTGCTACTACTACGATGAAAGGTTGTCTTCACGCTGCAAGTGATTACAAATGTCAGTAGTTGGCATGCAGTCTGTTTGCGGATCAGATTTTGTTCCATTTGCTTTTGTACTGCCAAGAAATGCTCTGCACAGTGGAGGCTTTTGTCTGCTCTGCCATATGATTTCAGGAACTCTGTGTCACATGTGCGGGTTAGAGCACAGGAAGCTAAAAGCAGTAAGACCTGTCAAGCAATTCTAATTTAGAGTGTTTGTTTATGAGTTGTTTAACTTTATGAAGCCAAAATACCTGAAACAAACTCATTAACATCAATGTATTTATTATCTGTAAAACGTTCTCCACCAGGTTGTAGGTTTAAACAACACAGAGGCCACTTGGAAATTAGTCAACTTTAATTTATTGAAAAAAGCGATTTTTTTACTTGTTCCAAGCAATTACAGTGGACTCCCCCTATGTCGTGCTTACTGTCAGTCAAACCATCCAGCAACCACTCATTCTCGGCAGCCTAATCAATATTTTGAAGCTGATGTAATGCCTCCTCAGCTGTTTACGTTTTTCTTTTTATAGACCACGGTGACACCCAGCGGGTCTTTAAAAAAAAAAAAGCCGATGCTGATTTACAGTGAAATGAAATAGCTTTATTAGATTGACGGTCACGTAGTTGAAGGAATCATGACAAGTCGTAAATATTTTTAAATTCAGTGAAATTGCCATTGATTTGGAAAATAGTTTAGTATTTGTCAAGATTTTGGGGTGGGCCACCCATATTCCCAGTAGAATAAAACGGCTCTCTATATTCAGGGCCAAAATAACAGCAATTTGTAGTAACATGACAATTTTTGAAGCAGCTACTTGAAGATCAAAATGATAAGTTTGGACCTTGACCCAGCACAGAAGAGGGAGAAAATGTTTTGCTTTTGAATTATTAAACTGTGCCACAGTGGCCGACTGGTTAGCACATTCACCTGACCTTCAGAGGTCATGAGTTCAAGTCCGAGCTCCAAACTTCCTGTGTGACGTTTGCAAATGTGGCCTGTGCTCTGTTTTCTCTGGGCACTGTGGCTTCCTTTCACATTCCAAAAACATGGTGGGTAAACTGAAGACTGAATTATCCGTAGGTGTGAATGTGAAAGAGAATGGTCGTCTCTGTATGTGCCCAGTAATTGGCTGCCAACCAGTCCAGGATATACACCGCGTCTCGCCCAAGGTTAGCTGGGATATGCTCCAGGACACGCTAGTGAGGTTGAGCACTCCAGAAAATGGAAAAATGATTGAATTATCTACATTTGTATGTAATATGTAATATGAAAAGAATTATATTCCTATTTTTTTTTTTACAATTATTGTGTTGTTTGTAATCAGGGGTGGGGCACCCAGAAGGAATGTGGGTACAACAAGTACAAGCTAATCCTTGTGCAATGCAGAACTGCACACGCTAATCAGTGCTGATCGTTGCCAACTATGCCCTTGTTACCGGCTGATTAGGGCGGGTATTTAAACCCTGCAAGGCCATCAGTCCGCGGTGGTTCGTCTGCCTTGATACACTTGGTTCTGTTATGCCATGAATCTAAGTGCAGTTTTGTCCGTTATGTTACAACATTGTAAAAATTTCTGTATGCATCCCAGCCTTCTTTTACCCTTATAGACAGTTTTCGGAAGTGTTGTGTCGAGGGATTCATAGCGTGTGGTTTTCTCTCGACTTACGAAACATGGTGTTAAACTGCTGAGGATTGAGGTTCCACTTCCCCCATGGTGTCTTGTGACCTTTGGACTGGGCATAATGGGCGTGATTGAACTCTGGTTCTGTTCCAAAGGAATCCAACACCCTCAACATGCACCTGCAGAGAGGACAAAAAAGGTTTAGTGCACAGCAACAGAGACTAAAACAGTTATATAAACAAGTTATATAACAAAACCACTGATGTTATTCAGTATTTTCTTTGTTAGTTCAAGGGTGGATATCATGACGTATTGTCAATGTTTCTGGTTCCACACCCAATTTGAAGTACTTAGTAAATGGCATTTGTTCCAACACATTTTTTCTCATTCAAGCTATTTAACAAGCATGACAGGCCGAGTAGTGAATGGACAAACATCCTGTATGAGAAGTTGGACGATTCTCCATGAATGGTCGGAAATATTTAAAAAATCTGTGCAGTAAATACAATGTGAGGCATACGCTTAAGTTTTAACACCAAAAGTGTAAATGATGAGTTTGAAAATATTATATCTGTCAATATTTAGTTATGGTTCCTAATATTCAAATTGATGGACAACCACTGATAAAAATAGAAACCCAAATAAGCAGAGAGACGAGCTCAGTTTTGTCAAGATTTATTTTTTGTCTTATTGTTGTAAAGTAACCACTGAGCTGACCTACATTGTGTATTATTATTTTACTGGTTGAAATGACTAAATGGATCAAGGGAGCAACATTTACAATCATAAATCAAAAAACATCGGCAATCATCATAGGAGCACTATAGAATTTTATCTACATTTGCAATAACATTGAGTGCTTGGACATAAATTGCAGAGAAAATAATAGAGTGAACAACAGCTGGAGCTTAGATAACATCTGGACTTTAGATTACGCCTTACTCTGACAAAGGGAACGGATGTAAATGGTGCTATCTCAACGTGAAACAAAAAAAGCTGGTGACAAAGAGGAGGAACCACAGGGGCATTAGTTCCCCCGATTTACTGCTGCTATTTTTTGCTGCCAGCATGAGCTGATGAGTGCTACTTCAGATAAAAACAAAGAGAACTCGCCTCCAGTTCTCAATGGAACAAGTGGACAGAAAACAGAATTGACAAGCATACCAACAGCCTTTTGGTTTGCTTTGTAATGTATGAGAAGACAATAGACCCATTGTCTCTACTACAGCCCAAAATTTCTTTTTTTAATTTTGTTTTAAGGTTGTGAGGGCTTATGTTGTGGTTTGCTGCTGCCGTGCCCTGAATCCAAATGAAAATAAGGAACCCTTGTAAAGAGTAAAAAGCATTGATTGTTAAGTTACTCTTGGAATGACACTTCATCACCAAGCTGCTAAATCACACTTATCAATTAGTGTAATGATCCAAGCATGTTGCAAATGGCGCTGACATTGCTAAGCATAAATTGCACCCCCCATTTGAGAACAAGCTCTGAACAGCTTGCTTACAGAGAAGTCTTTGGAAAAAGGCATCTTAAAAAGAGATTTCTTCAGTTGGACAGTCTCACGTTTGAAGGGGAAGTGAAGTTAACAATTTTCCTTAGAGTTTATAGTAATACGTTCTCAGTGCATGTGCTGTATTCTCATTAATATTGCATTTGTGGAATGAATTAAGCATACTATTGTAGATAAATATAAAATTTGTTTACTTGATTTTCATTTTAATGGCTGCAGAGAGCCAACGATTACAGTAATTAGCAGGAAAAGCAAAATTTGCTTATGTCGTGCTTGAATAAAACATCTTCAAAACCTACAAAACATTAAGCTGCAGCTTCAAGGGCAGGAAAAAAATGCATTTGTTATAAAAACATCTTAAAAAGAATCATGCAGTTCTCAGTAATGGCCACTTGATAATTCGTCTCTGAGCTGCAGTAAGACGATGCAATGTGGAGGTAGAGATGCATTAGCGTGACAAAATGCTGAATGTGTAAGTGTGTGTTTTGCCAACAAAGACGAATTCTGTGACTTCCAAGAAATGTTGCAAGCGGGTGTTTGGGTAGTCAGAACAAAAGAGAACCAAAGTTCGTACAACAGCATTTCTTTCAGAACAGGGGAGCGGTCCTGTCTGAAAATGGCCAGCGACATGAGCAGGTGTGCAATGAGTGAAAACAAAGACAAGTCTGAAGAATTGCCATTTATATAAGTAGTGGGGCGTGCAGCATAAGTAACATGGTTACTTTGGACACTGATGTGATTGCCTTTGTTTAAATCTAATTGCTCAATAGCACCCCTATTTTTCATTGGTATAAATAGCTGGGAGGGGCGCAGTGACCGCCACTTCATTCCCATTGCTGCTGAGGTGAGTTGGGTCGTGCTGCGCACTTGCTATTAGCTAATCAGATTAAAAAGCTCACGTAACAATTTAGCTTTTAGTGCCCCCATCAGGCGTGTGTTTTGTGCAGAGGTTTAAGTGTCAAAAACAATCACATCTCCTGGCACTAATTTCCACAACGCAGAGACCAGGAGATTTGGACTCTACAAACGCCTCGGAACTCAATATTTGTTTTTCAAAGCAAAACGTAAGGAGCTGAAAAAGGCAATCATAGACAAGTATGAAAGAGGCGTTTGAGTGACTGACTTGGCATCGGAATTCAAAGTTCCGAGATTGACCAGAAATTCATTTTTGAGGAAGAGAGAGGCGATAAAAACTGCAAGTGTTGCTCAGAGGTTTAAGAGGGGTTACCAGCTAAGTCCCAGTGGACAAAACAAAGAAAGGATAACACTGACAAAATGTAGCCACCTGATTTTTTGATGTAAGGGGATTTCCCTTCCAAACAATGATTCCCCCCGCACCACCTCCGCGTTTAAAGATTCAGCGCCACATCAATGTCAAGATTTCTTATTTCATTTATATTGTATACTCAACTCTGTGAATTTTCGCACTTTAATTGCATTTAACTCACTTGACAATAGAAACCTGCAAATTTCAGTGTTCTAATTTAAAATATAAAATTACTTACTGATAGTGGACCCATGAAGGTCCAAGCGTTTTCTTAAACTGGGTGAGCCCCACAATATCAATGTAGATGAGCTCAACAACCTTGTCACCTTGAGTGGGGCAACTGGACTTATTCCCCATCACTCGCCGCATGATCCTGGAGAGAAATGTTTGCAGCCATTTAGCAATAACTGTGGGATACCTTCTTTAACAGAAGGATACAAAGAAATGTCTCCCTAAGTGTACTTTGGTGTACTTACTCTTTGAGCTCAGCCAGGGAGGCAGAGATGCGGACATCGTGACCTAGCAGGTAAAGAGTGGTTATGAGGTCACTCCACTGGACCAACTCCCCCAGCGGGCCACCACTGAAGGCATTTTCTGCTATTTTGAAGCCTGACTCCTTTGTCAACAGACCCAAGTGCACCAGAACCTGATAGAAAAAAGAGAAAGTAAGTCATCCAAGGGTGCAATGTCAGGACACAACACTCCAGGGAAGATGTATAGGAAAAACCTTGCTCGATGGTCGACTGCACATTACAGCGGTACAAATGGGCCTGTTGTGGCACAATGTGCATTTTATGGACCAGCTCGGTCATCCTTGATCGGTATGCAGGTTAATTACACTAGAATGAAATATGTAGATTCCTGCCCAACTTTTTAAAATGAAGAATTAAGGACTGTAGCTTTTAATGTGCAAGCACAAATGCGAAGAACCAGGTTGAGGTCATACCTTTTAAATGAACGCACCTTTCATCTTGAGGGTAAAATTAAACACATACACTTGCAACTTCCACTCTGTAAAACCGACCTGAGCAAGGTCAGCAAATTAAGCAACAGTTGATTTTACGACTTTCTTTCATTATTTAACAAAACTACGACAAACACAACTTAAAAATGTTGGATAATAATTATAATAGAATCCTATATTCAGGGCTTAATTTTTTTTTCTCTGCAGAGCAATTTTGTAAATCTACAACCATTTGAGGAACAACTATTTGTCATTCGTTCAATCATTTATGTGCAGGTTAGGGCTAAGAAATTGTAGCAAGATTTAAACTGATAAAAATGACAATATAGTGAATGGACAATTGTATATAGAAACATTTTACTTTCTTAAATGTACAAGAACATTTATAAAAATTATTAAAGGAATATAAAATGATTCCTTTATTTACTCTAAGAAAAAAAATATAGTACGAAACCCTATGTTGCACCAGTGTGCTACCTTCTTTCTCCTCCGTTTGGTTAGGTTCTGCTTGGCGGCCAACGATCGAATAGCACGGACCCATGGCTCAGCCATACGTTTGATCCTCAGCATCATCCAGCGGAACTCCTCCCGTTGAGACATCACACGGTATAGTTCCTCAAAACTGGTCCGGATCTCCGCCTAAATATTTGAAACAACGTGGATCCTCAGAAATGTCTATTTATATCCGTATGTACAATAAATTGGGCCGAGTGAAAGACGAGAAGATGATCGGTAAGTATATGGAGCCATAGAACAAGGTTACAGTGGTACATTAGCATCCCCAATAATAATGACAGGAAATCATTTCTGCTGAACCTATTAAAATCGGAATCTGAATTAAAAACCCCAAAGCCTGTCAATTGTACTTCCTCACCACAGAGGGATCAGGTCTGTTGATGTGTTCAGAGAGGATAAAGAGTGATTAATATTGATTCAACCATAGCCGTGAAACTGGGACTTTTTTTTCCAGCACTTCTACCATTCTCTGTCCCAGCACTTATGCTGCGGTCTGTTAGCCCAGAGAAACCCTCCAAGTGGGATCTGAATGAACTGCTGCATGGATAAGACCATTTAAGATCATTCCCGATTAGTCGCAAGGCCCCATAATTCTGGGTTTGGCAGTGGAAGTTGCTTATACTTTTTCATGCTATTGAGAGACTTGGACGATTGCATGTTGTTACATTGTTGCATTTGGGTCATCACGGAAACTATACCTCCGAAAAATTAATTTGATATCGTTGTTTTAAGCCATCCAAAATGGTCTAAAATGTAACAAATGAGCTCTCAGCAGCAGCTTTTTGAAACAATCTTGATCTGTGACAAGCATAACAAGTAGAGATTCTGTAATATTGGGAAGCTCTGCATTTTGTCATATACACCCTGGCTCATTCGCAGTTTTGATGCCATTGTTTGAGGTGCAAAATACATTACGTAGCAAACAGCGATGTAAAACTGCTTATTATGAACAAAGCAAAAGGTGACTGAAAGAACAGAACTAATACAAATTTCTCAATAAAAGCAACATTCCATGTGCCATACCTGCCCCCTCCTGTCCATGTCGTCATTCAAGCGCTTTGTCCTCCAAGGCAGATGAGGACACCAGTTCTCCACCTAACAAAAAGTAATGATCACTTGCAGGTACTAACCACATTCCTCAAAATTGCAACACATACAAAATGAGCAACGCAAACTAGTTCTCTTTCATATTCTAGCATAAAGTTCAACAGAAATAGCTGGTGCTCTTTTTATACACAAACTTCCTTATTATTCGAATAATCTAGTTTTATCATGCATTAAAACATCAATGTAAAGAAACCCTTTTGATAAAATGTTTCATATAGATTAATCTTGCTCCTGTTACATTTCTGCCATCCTTGCAGTGTATGTACTCACTTCACTGAGGTAAATGAAGAAGGAACAGGTGGATCCATCCACACCGTAATTGGTATAGCAAGAGTCTGAACGCCACATCTCCTTCATCCACTAAATTAGGAATTGAAAGAAAAAAGAATGAAAACATTTTGTTGACTTGCATAAATCACAGTGATTGTTTGGTGTGTCGACTGATTTTACCTTGAGTTTGCCCTCACAATGAGGAAATCCGTCCAAAGACGGCAGCTCACACTTCTCCTGGGCTCCATTAAGAAGATCTGATGAGAACAGCGATGGAAGAGGAAAGAAAATCAGTAAGGTCAAGGGGATTGGTTACAAATCCTTTTATTGTCCAAGGAACATCATATTTCAGACTTGGGCAAGGAAGAAAAATCCTGTCGTGGTACATTCTCAATATCTGTGGAAAGCTAATATGGCCGATGGCTACACAGACATAGCTTGAAAGCAGGTTTGGATTCAAGATCATCTTTTTGGATGCCCTTTAGAGATATTAAAACCAACACTGACCTTTACATGTGACAACAACAGAAAGGTATGCCAGCCATTGCTGAATGCTAAATGAAGACAACGTTAAGTCTTACTGCTCAAATCACAGAGTTTAAGAATTTGACACCCTATCATGGCCAAAATTATAATGCCCTGTATCTTATCAAATAAATGTGAACAACAAAAATTATACACACACTGAAAAAATTAGGGGTGTGGATTTCCTTGAATTTAGGTGATCGATGTAGGCTTGTAAAGACCAATACGGATAGAAGAATAAGTCGTACATTAGTAATCAGCAAGTTATTTTTCCTGAAGATATTTATGAACGATTTTAGAGGTGTTGGGTGAACGGCTCATTCCATGTTTTTTACAAAATCTTCAAATCATGTTGCTTGTCACAGGAGAATGGGAACATCCAAACCAAGCAGAATGTGAGTCATAATGGGTCATCTACGACGACTGCAGTTGATAGCATAAACATGAAGCTGGCATCTTAGGATGAGGACAATGTCTGCAGTTTGGTCATCTTTTTGATTGGAAAAATACAATGGTACAACGGTGACATGAAAAATATGTAGGGTCTAGGAATAAAGCATTTCACAAGGAAATGAAACTTGGTCATTTCAATACCAGACTTGGTCTTTAATACGCACAGCACTGAAACAGGATTTTAATTGTGACTGAACGTAAGGTTTGGTAAAGTAGAGTTAAGGGGTTCATCTGGCCGGGATGATGTTTTATCAAATAAACTATTATCAACCAGGATGCTTACATTTTCAGTTTTATCAATTTGTTTTGCAGAAATCAGTGAATAAATAATGATGTGAAACCGCCTCCACCCCTGGAAATAAGGGATGTGGCCACACACCCATCTGAATCGTTCCACGTCTATCCGTTTGTCTGTCCATTTGCTCGTTCCTTTGCCGCCCACAAAAGGAATAAAATAAGATGCTATACGTATGTTCTATCTTCTTCCCAGTCAACCAGAGAGTGCTAAATCTTCCTCTCTCTTTAATCAAGCGGAAGGGCCCCACTGCTGTGAAGCAGCTAAATATAGCACACTTCAGATTCAAATATTGAGGAGGTGTAGGTTGAAATACACGAACCTCCTTCACCTCTCTACAGTGAATGACTGATTGTCTATGATGGCCACCAAAAAGCTTATTGAGATCATGCAGAAATGAGCTTGTTAGCATTGACTAGGGCACAGTGTCAAAGTCAAGGCCCGGGGGCCAGATAGGGCCCGCCACATCATTTCATGTGGCCCGTGAAGACAAATTGTGCATCAAATTCGTGTGTCGTAACTAGAATTGCAAATTGTCTTCACTTTTAATATATATATATATATATATATATATATATATATATATATATATATATATATATATATATATATATATATATATGTATTTAAATATTTGACCAGATTTTACTCGTCTGATTTGAAAACGAGTTATTTGTCAGTTTGTTTTGTAGCTTTTACTGTATATGAGTAGCTCATACATTTATTTGGGTTGACAGTCATAATGGCTCGCCAAAAGAAGCTATGACTACAATTTGGCCCGCGAAAAAAATGAGTTTGACACCCCTGGACAAGGCTTCCATGATGGCAGATGGGTGTAACAAACCAAAATTCAAGGTTGGAGCTAAAACAGAGTCATAAAACTGATAAAAGCAATAGAAAGAAAGACGGCACCAGGAAGTGAAAGTGAGTTAAAGGGTGATGTAGCAATCCAGCAAAATAAAAAAACTGACAAAACAAATGAGATCATAATTTGATAAATCCCAAATTGATTTAGGGCATCTGGTTTATGTTAAATGCGGTTTGCTTTTTATTCTCTTGTGTTCCTCATACACTACGCAGCTGCTGTCAGAAGTGAAACATCCCCCCTAAATAACCTAATGTGTCAATACTACAGCTTTGGCAGTAGTATTTTTGAAAAATAGACTTCATCAGACATCATCTTGGTTTAATGCAACAACCACTGCAACCTTTGGTTTTATTCCTTGGGAGAAGTTTGGCAGTTAAACAACTCTGTCTCCTTGACTTGACTACAGCCACAGTCAAAGTCCAAATGTTGTAAGGCACTTAAGGGTGGGAGCGGAAGGAAAGGAAGGCTGGAGAATTCTGTTACAGATCCTATCTAGCGAGAATCATGACGAGGCAATAGAATCTCATAGCTCCAGAAACACTCACTGGTACTAGAGAAAAGCTGTCAACCAGAAGGCAAATATGCAGCTGTTTATTAAAGCAAAGGGGCTTCCCAGAATAGAAAATAAAATGGGGAAAAAAAAACCTGCAGTGCTCTCAGTAAGGTTCTGGACTACAATAATCCAGGGTCTCTTCTTTCCTCTCTCAGCCCTTGCTAAAACATGTCCAAAATAAATCAGGGTTTTGTGCAACAGCAACCTGTTAATCACAGGTTTTGCTCTTTAAAAGAAATTCACGTGACGGATGCAGGATTTGAAAATGAGAGTAGGTCAGGGACACAAGAAAATCATGCTTTGGTGCAGTCATTGCTAAGCTCTGGCTCACGTTTCTCTCTTTTTCCACTTGTACAGGAAGCTGCAGCGATGTGACCAAAGGGCTTATGTCATGTGACTGAGGAACCCATTGTGGTGGGAATTTGAATTGAAGCAAAGAAGGTCATTGATGAACACACTAAGCTTACTGAGAAATGTTTTCTGTTCCTCTTGAGGGCCAGTACTCAGGAAACTTGTATGTATTTCTTGTAAGTGATGCAAGAGAAATGCAGTGAACAACCAAGTGAGGAGTTGGATTATGAGTTCAACATTGAGAGCAGACAAAATGGTAAATTATATATATTATATGGAGAGTTACTACATGTAATTTTATGAAAAACAGTGAAACTTTTATTTATCGGCCGCAAATTAAAACTAAGTGAGGAGGGTACTGCATCACACAAGCACCTATTTTGGGTGTTTTGCAACTTCCTTTTTGATAGTTTAGAAGGATGTGGCTCCGTGATGACAGCATTCCTCAGGCATTTATTTGCACTGAGTGTTTTATTTTTGTACGTGTAGTTATGACTATTGATCTGGACACTGGGAAAGTAAACAGGCTAATGAAGACCACAAGTCATCGTATAAATTTAAGAAGGCCCTGTGAGAGCATTTTCCTGGCAGATTGAATTCTAAATATCCCACTTCTTCTGCTTCTACAGCTTCGCTTCAACAACAGAGTGTTTTAATACAATTTTAAATAATTGAATATCTGGTTTATTAAAACGTTTTGGGTAACATATGGTGTAGATAAAGCACTGCTGAAGCAAACAAACTCATTTGTATTGTATCATTCCCCTCACCCTATCAGAAAAATGAGACAACTGATAAGGAATACAGGTCATTAACAATATTGATAATCAAATTGGAATCAATATCTTTAATTTCACCTCTTAATAGTCTGGATTTGGCCTTGCAGGCTGTGTGTTTTCTAGCTGTCCTAGACCAATTAGTATGGTGCTTATTTCTGCTGTTACTCATTGTTTCTGGTATTATACTGGTGGTGAATTATGACTCATTTGAGCACAGTTCCAGTGCCAATATATCCCACAATTCTTCATTTTGTTTACTTTTGCGAAAGAATGGATTGCCAAATGATTTAGCGCAGCTGTTTCCTAACCCTTTTTTGCGCCACGGACCGGTTACGTGTCAGACTTGTCAATCCAATGACTACAATCACTATAAGAATAAACTTTGCTCATAATCCAAAGTGACACTTACCTGCCACATTGACTTTTTCTGGATTGTTGGAGCTTGGTGTTGAGCCATTGGTCAGATTACTTCCTGTGCCATTGTAGATGTTGTCAACCTTGGATTCGAGCTTGTCCAGCCTTAGCATGATGTTATCTAGCAGTACTGCAAGGGTCTTCTTTAAGTCTGGAATAAATGGGGTCAATTAGACTCGGGCACAACATTTTCTTTTTTGTTTTAAACTCAACCAATAAATACGGTAGATAGTAAGGATGGGACGAGATTTCGTACTATGAGATCTCGGGGGATTACAACGCCAATAGATTTTACGTCCTTGCGCAGTAGGACATCTATTTTGTTCAGGCTGTTTTGTTTTGTTTTGTTTTGTTTTGTTTTGTTTTGTTTTGACTCACCCTCGTTCTGAGACTTGCACCGGAGTGAATGTAGCAGATGTTCTAAAGTTAGCTGTCATCAATTTAGAACTTTCTAGATCAAACTATGGAGTTGCTGTTGTGACCGACAACTCATGCAACTTGGAAGCGGTGATAAATGAGGCTGAGTGTAGGCAACATATTTATCTTGGTCTTAAATTAAGCCAGGTATCACAGTTGCTTGTATGCACATGTCAGGCACCACATAATTTATCTTTTTTTTTCTCAACAGCAGCACCACCTTTGACATCCAAACACACACAAATATGCACCAACTAATTGTGGACATTGTCAGGCACCATAGATGTCTTGATATGGTGGCCCACATTAATGCTATTTGCTCAATGTTTGGCAGAATGAAAGTATTTTTATTTGTTGAACTTTTCAGTAAAAGGAATGATCTCAGCTGCAGCTGTTATTCCAACAGCGTTGGAAAAACGAGCCTGTAACAAATGTTTTTATGTTCACATTTCAACTTTAGAGCTAGATCATTCTTTTTCTTGCGCTCTGCTCAGTAAAAAGTTGGAAACTAGAACATTTATATTCAGCATGATTTTATACGAGACATTTTGCAAAAATCTTATCTCATTATCGTGGACTGGATCTCAGGAGACATCTCATCTCGTGACATTTGTTTTCTGTGATATACCTAAGTGATATACACCTATAAAATATGACCAAAAAAACTCTGCGTTTAATCCCTGATTATGTATGACATTTTGCTCTTGTGAATATTACCCACCATAAGCTGTCATGGTGCCCACATAAGGCCCATCCATGACGCTTTGGTTCTCCTCAGCTAGTGCCTTTATGTAGCGCTTGCTGAGATCCAGGATCTGTTGCCGGAGCATCGCGCTGTTTTCATGGCTGGCTCGCTGCTGGATGGTAAAGTGTAGCAGCATCATGCCCCAGATAAATCCAAAGCTGACCAGGAAAAAGCCAAGCTTTTGGGACGACAGCTTCCACAAGAAGGGTGTAGCCATGCTCACGAGACAGCGAGTGGAATGTCACTGGTTAAACTACCGGAGAGCTGCAATGGTGCAGGTGGGGATCAGGATGGGCAGTAAGGCATGGCTGTCTGTTTGTGGGACTGTGATTTTTGTTGGGCACGGATCCTCACTAACGTGATTTCCTTCTTTGGCTTATGTCGATGACAACGCAGCATCTCAGGCTCCAACCTTCTTCATTCTACAGGAGAAAAGACAGAGGGGGACCAGGTTAGATGATCATTGATAAAACAGCTGTGTTATCAATCAGTAACTGGAAATCGTGCATAAAGTGGCTCCCGGGCATGTTTAATCCAGGATTTGGACCCAGAAGCAACAAATTCATCAATTGATCCATATATAAGGCGCTCTGCATTATAAGGCGCACTGTTTTTTTTGAGTAAATTTTAAGTGCACTTTATAGTGTGGAAAATACGGTACTGTAAGACAGGGGTCTCAAACTCAAACTTAAGTCTAACTGTAGTCTTGAAACAAATCTGAATAAGGAAAAACATTGCAATAAAATAATGCAAACTGCTACCGCTATTGTTGGGGTTGGCTCGGATGGTTATGCTCTTTTCGCCCCCGTGTGTCGGTCAGAACACAGGTGGGTGTTCTCACCAACACACTCGCTTTGTGTCAAAAACGCACACGATCATAATACCCCGAATATAACACCCCGAATATAAGACGATCCCCACTTTTTCAGTCAGTTTAATGCAAAAAAACCATTATCTTATATTCCGGCCAAAACGGTATATACCGTATTTTTCGGACTAAAAGTCGCTCCGGAATATACATCGCAAACGAGGGGTGACAGGATTCTAACTTTTTTTCTCAGACAGAATTCTGAGGAAAAAAAAGGCACAAATGCAGCTCAATGATAATAATAGATACCAGCAAATCATGGCACCATATTATACATGGGTACAGAGAACAAAAAACATTTTACAGTAAATTTGAGGGGGGGAGCGTATTACAATCGGGTGCTTATCATACACGGTAACAGTTGCCTGTTGTATAAACTCAACTTTCCCTGGCAAGTGTAAATTCAGAGGATACACACTGTGTGACAGGTAGCAGAAAATAGATTATTCCCTTACTGCTGCTTCATAATTGATGGAAGGGACCTGCATAGAGAGCACTTTTAGCTATAACACTGTTTTTCTTCTACAAACTCTTAATGCATGCTATTTTAGTTCACGGGAGCTAACTCAACTCATATATATATATATATATATATATATATATATATATATATATATATATATATATATATATATATATATATATATATATAAACTAAAAAACTATATATATATATATATATATATACACACACACACACACACACAAAACTAAAAATATATATATATATATATATATATATATATATATATATATATATATATAAAAACTAAAAAACTATATATATATATATATATACACACACACACACACACACACACACACACACAAAACTAAAAAACTATATATATATATATATATACACACACACACACACACACACACACACACACACACATATACATATACACATACATATGCGCCTCTGAAGCAAACGTCCTTTCTATTCCCCAGGATTTATAATCCCAGTGTCACGTGAGGAGCAGGATTTGGACCCAGAAGCAGACATAACTGACACAGAATACACGGGAAAAAAAGTAGACGCTGTACTTGGAAGAAAGGTCGATGCACTGACAAATTGTCACAGCGTAACGCAATTTTATATACTGTGAGACATCAGGCCTTTATGATAGAATATCCTTCCATCCATCTATTTTCGGAACCGCGTTTTCTCATGAGGGTCACGGGCCTGCTGGAGCCTATCCCAGCTGATGGGCAGTAGGCAGGGGACATCCAGAATTGGTCACCACCCAATGGCAGGCCACACTCAGACGACCCACACTCATACCTAGTACTATGGGGAAATTTGGAGTGGTCAATCTGCCTCCCATGCATGTTTTTTTAGTATGTGGGAGGAAACCAGAGTACTCAGAGGAAACCCACACAAGCACGGTGAGAACATGTAAACTCAACACAGGAAGGCCAGCACCGGAATCAAATCCAAAAACTTCTGCACAGCAGCTGATACAATCTATGACAGAATGAACACAATATTGACAAACACCCAGTCACAACACCCAAGGTCTTCGGCGGCTGAAAGAGTTCTTTGTAAAGACAGAAGTGCTAGTGATGGCAGATCACCTCTTGATGTTCATAACTCTCTGCATTGCTTTCAAGCCTGCAGCTTAAAGCTTCTGATAGGTCACGCTGAATTATATAATAGTGCAAATTATTTAACCTACAAATGCTCACGATGAACTGTATAACAAACTTTATATGTTGTCTTATATTTTTCATTGATTTATTTTGGGTAGTCGCCTGCTGCAGGCTGAAAACGGCTCTCATCCACAAATCGGGATGAAATGCAAAAATTATATGCAAGTCAACATTTTATTGCACCTATTACAGTGACAATAGAGTTCTATTCTTGAACTCAAGCATCTGTCTTATCCTGGTTATAGACTGATACTAGTTTTGCTGTTCTTGCAAGTTCTCATACCCGTGGTAAGTATGCATGTGTAGCCGAGTAAATATTGAATCGCAGTTAAACCATCAAACATTACGATATCGTGCAAAGGCTGCCACAGCATCACAGGACAGGTTCTGAAGCCAACACAACAAACATCTCACCTGGCAGGTGATAACCGAATAACAGAACTTTGTTACAGTGCGAACTTAAATCACGAAGTGCATCGATGATGTGACTTGCTCGAAATCCGTCGTCACTCGCGCGAACTGGAAGCCGTGGCTGACGGGGGCTGTCCTCAGACTGTTGAGGGCCAGGGACAAGGCTTTCAGAGCAGGGGATGAGGCTGGCTTGAGGACAGCGAGGGCCGACCTGTCCCGAGGCATCAAAGAAGCGAAGAAGGCGTTCTCGTGCAAGGTCTCCACCCATTTCAAGGACAGCAAGGACGCACGTAGCCTTTGGCGGGGCATTCAGACCATCACAGACTACAAGCCCGCGCCGAGGAGCTGTGAGGGCGACGTCCGCCTGCTGAACGATCTGAACCGCTTCTTTGCTCGCTTCGACGCCCAGAACAGCACTTGCCCGCTGAAGACCACTCCCCCCCCACACGAGCAGCCCCTGCGCCTCTCTGCCGACGGTGTGAGGAGGGCGCTTGCCGCTATTGACACCCGTAAGGCGGCGGGCCCTGACAACATCCCGGGTCGAGCGCTGAAGGACTGCGCTGGGGAGCTGTCGGGTGTCTTCACAGACATCCTTAACGTTTCCCTGCAGCAGGCCATCGTCCCCTCGTGTTTCAAGGCTGCCACCATCGTTCCTGTGCCGAAGAAACCTGCACCGTCCTGCTTCAATGACTACCGCCCTGTGGCACTGACGCCCATCATCATGAAGTGCTTTGAGCGGCTGGTCTTGGAGCACATCAAGTCCGTTCTCCCCCCCACCATTGACCCTTTCCAGTTTGCGTACCGTGCCAAGCGGTCCTCTGAGGATGCCATCTGCTCTGCCCTCCACTCGGCCCTCACCCACCTGGAGAGAAAGGACTCATATGTGAGGTTGCTGTTTGTGGACTTCAGCTCTGCCTTCAACACCATTGTGCCGCAGCGACTCATCTCCAAACTCGACGAGCTGGGCCTCAGTACCTCCCTCTGCAACTGGATACTGGACTTCCTCTGTCAGAGGCCTCAGGTGGTGCGTGTTGGCGACAAAATCTCCGCCAGCATCACGCTGAGCACGGGGGCCCCCCAGGGCTGCGTGCTCAGTCCATTGCTCTTCACCCTGCTGACGCATGACTGCACTGCGACCTACAGCGACAACCGCATAGTGAAGTTTGCTGACGACACGACTCTGGTGGGTCTCATCACGAAGGGCGACGAGACTCGGTACAGGTCGGAAGTTGACCTTCTGACCACGTGGTGCAGGGACAACAACCTCCTGCTGAACGTCAGTAAGACCAAGGAAATCATTGTGGACTTCCGGAAGGGTCACACAACACACCTGCCGCTGATCATCGACGGTGCTGTGGTGGAGAGGGTGAGCTGCACCAAGTTCCTGGGGGTGCACATCAGTGAGGACCTCTCCTGGTCCGCGAACACCTCGTCACTGGCAAAGAAAGCTCAGCGCCGCCTGTATTTCCTGCGGAAGCTCAGGCGTGCATGTGCTCCTCAGGCAGTCCTGTCTACATTCTACCGTGGCACCATTGAGAGCGTCCTCACCAGTTGCATCGCTGTCTGGGGTGGTAACTGCACTGAACAGAACTTGAAGGCCCTGCAGCGCATAGTGAATACGGCTGGTAAGATTATTGGTGCTTCGCTTCCCTCCCTGAAGGACATTTACACCTCCCATCTCGCCCGCAAGGCAACCTCGATTGCCAGAGATGTGAGTCACCCGGCTCACTCCTTGTTTGACCTTCTGCCCTCTGGGAAGAGGTACAGGAGCCTGCGCTCCCGCACCACCAGACTCGCCAACAGCTTCTTTCTCCAGGCTGTTAGGGCCCTGAACTCGCTACCCCCTTCTGCGTAGCGTGCGGCACTGTTGCGCTATTTTCGGGAATGTCTGCTGTACGCGTTTTTATTTATTTATTGTTGTGTTATTTATTCATTATTTATTCAGCACGCTTTTGTTATACTTGTTTACTGTTTGTCTGTTGTGAGCCATGTCTTGTCACCGTGGGATAGGGGGGAACGAAATTTCGGTTTCTTTGTGTGTCTTTGGCATATGGAGAAATTGACAATAAAGCTGACTTTGACTTTGACTTTGACTTAAAGAGCAAAGTAAAAATTACAAAGAGTCGCCCTGGTGAATAAAACATACTCACGAGGTCGTAAGGACAATTATGCAAGGGGATAGCAATTTTGTTCAAGTATAGTACGAAAAAGTATACGAAATGAGTATCCAGTGTTCTCTGCAGAAAGATGTTACTGCGGGTGAAGATCTTCCAATACGCTACGTTAGCTACTACACCTGCAGAATAAAAACAATGAGGCCGCTTGCATGCGACGCCAAGCAGCGCCATCAAGCAGTCAATACGACCAAGCATTAACGCGAGCATAGCGGTGGTGATAGCCCCTTTTAGTTGCGCAAAGGCGTGTTTGGTCAGCTACAGTTCAGCCTTCTTGGGCGACAACAGCAAGTCGGAGGGTGGAAGTAGCCTTGGTTAACCACCGCTCACTCCATGACGGAACGAGAACCCCCCCGCCGCGAATGACAAGCCAACAAGCGCAGAACGAACAAGACGGGTGTCACCACCTTACCTCATGTGTCACTTTGTGTTGAGAGTCAATTGCAAGGCGGCTCAATCGGGAATGGACTGATAAAGCATCCATAAAGAACGGCGAAGGGGATCGCGAATTGGCCCGCCTGGTTTGTAATTCCAGATACAGCGCACAAGCCTCCCTTGCTCTGCCCACGAGCAAAAATCGAGTAGAGGAACTATCTGCAAGTGTCAACCCCCCGTGGAAGCGTAAAACCACGTCCGACACAATTAGGATTTTTACTCTTTTATATTTACTGGACAATTTTCTTATAAAATATTTTAGCTGTGTTTGCATTTTTCTATGGGATTTCTATCGTGTGTATTCGTTTTGAAATTGTTTCAACACAAACACGGTGACAAAAAACGTCAGACGCTCTCTGAGAATCCGTTCAATGAATGCTCTGTTTTCACTGCCACCTTCTGTTTGGAAACAGACTACATACAATCCGCACCGAGCGGTGAAGTGCGCTCTCTTGCGTTTGAAAGCAAAGAAATAAAGCTGATGATTCTGGTGGGTCAAACTGAGTGTCGGGCACATTTTGGGGGCGAGGGTTCCTGGCCAGCTATTAAAAATTGCAGTGGCTACTGCACAGTTGTATTTATGGGATTGTCATGAAAATATTTACCGCTATTACGAAAATAAATGGGCATTGTTATTTATTTTTGGAAAAAAATGCGGCGGCTTTGCAATACGGAAATACGCCGTTTAAGACAACACTAATTTTACGTGTACAAATGCACACGCGTAAGCACGTACGCGCATTTACGCACGCACCGACGCCAACAAAAACACACACTCACACATACGCTCACACAGTCTCACACGCGCGTACACACGCACACGCGCAACAGCCATGGGCTCACGACCTGAGGCAGGGGCCAAGGGGGTACGGCTTTGTTGGGAGAAAAGGGGGAAGAGGGAGCTGATCTTAAGGCGTCTGGGTTCTTCCTTTGAGGTAAGGTGAGAAGCTCAATCATCCAAGAGGAGTTCAAGTGTCAAGCTGCTGCTCCTCCATGCTGAGAGGGGACAGGTGAGGTGGCTCGGACATTTTATCAGGATGCTTCCTGGACACCGCCCTGGTGAGATGTTCCGGCCACTAGGTGAAGGCTCAGAGGACAACCCAGGAATAACCCAGGAGTGTCTTAATTAGATGGCATGCATGCACAAAAAATACCAGACAGATTAAGAATTACTAATATATTTTACAGCAGTTCTTTCTTGTCCTGGTGAGATTGACTCATTTTAGAGGCGTATTTGTTTTATGCTGTGGACCAACCCCCATCCAAGCCCACATACTGAGGGGCCCAAGGCAAATGCGTCTTTCATTAGTTTGACAATGAGCGCTCCTGCCTTCTCTTTATAGGCTGGGCGAAGAGCCGCCATCTTCAAACCACCAGAAAACTAATATGAAGCAAGCATTGTCATGTTTAATCCAAAAACAAAGCAGAGTGTTTGAAGAACAAATAAATCTTGATTAACAGCATTGTCAGTGTTATCACTTTTAGCTAAATGGGTGCATGGCCACAGTAGCATTTCATGACTGAAATTTACTTTGGGAACAACTTGTCAAGAAAATTATCTGTCAAAGATTGAGTGGATCATTCAGGAGTTTTTTCTACAGAGTTCCATAATCATTACAAGAGAAAATAATTTCTATGAATACAAATGCAATGAAGTTCATTGTCTTTGTTTTTTTTTTAAGAACATAGTAAGTACTTCAGATCATCTCTGCATTTTAAATCACATTACATCCATAAACAGCTGACACAGCTGCAGAACAGTGCAAAACAACAACACAGTCACATTTTGACAAAAATTTCCATTCACGTTGCTATACACAATTTGCAGCAGAATAGAAAGAGGACATTTTTATGCCCAGCCGGAAAAACAGAATACAATGCAATGTGAAAGCCTACTGCACTAAACTTCTCGTTTATTTGTGCGTGTGCAAATGTTGAACCCATTCTATGAAATACAAACTTAACTGTCTTTTAGAGTCGAGTATGTCAACTATGAAAGCGTACATAGGGATATAGAAGTGAAAATCATTCCATCTGAAGAAAGATGAAAAAAAAATCATTTTGTGCATTTTGCTCGGTTATAAGAGATTGTGTTCGTTCACAAAAATATTCTAGCGATATTCTTATCGAGTTAATTGTAGGAAAACAAGGATTCAACAATTATTTTGCCATAATGTGGCATCTGATTTGCAAATTGGTCTGTTTTCAGACGCACAACAATAAATCGTGTCAGATCCACAATTTTACCATTATAAATAGTAGGACAGGGATTTTGCAGCTCATTTCCCGAGTGTTTTAGCAACATCCTTGTAGGCTAGCTCCATTTCCACATCAGCTGCACACGTGTTGTTGAATTCATCTCTGCTGTAAGCGTTGCCAAGGTAACGCCACACACCTCTATACTGGGAAGGGATGTCGTAATTGCGGTACTTCTTCGCCACCACCTGAAAGTTAGAACCACTGTCAACGCAGGCACCGAGGTAGATCCATAACTTCAAATTACCTTGACAACATGAAGTTTGGGAAGGAGGTTGCAGTCAGCCAGCGTCAGCTCATCACCATCCAGGTATTTGCGCGTGGATTCTCCATCGACAAGATGAACCTCATTGGGTAGCGGGTTCATCAAATACTCGTCCAGTTTTACCAGAGCCTTGTTGAGACTCTGCTCTAATGCTGATGAACACAAGGTAAAAAGAGAATGGAAGCAGCGGGATAATAATGCTTACAAGTTCGACTCACCCTTATTCTTATTGGGACTTGTGTTCTTAATGTAAGCTGAGAACTTGGCGAACACATCGTTTCCCGCTGTGTTGGATTGGTGGTTCTTTGCTGCAAGTTTGGGATACCTGAAGAAGAGACATTTTTTACCTGGAGGAGGCGTGTGCGTCTGAGTGCACGTGAGTGAGTGTGTGAGGCCTACTTGGGTGGAGCCAGCATTTCCTCCAAGTATTCCTCTATTTTATTGACATCAGTTAGCACCTCCCCCTGGAATGTGAGGAAGGGTGGGTGTGTCCCTGGGGCGAGGTTGTGAAGGTCAGCTGGTGTCCTAATAAGAAAGAAAACACATCCTTTACACTGTGTTCCTTATCTTGAGGCATATACAGTTTTTATTTTTGTAAATACATTAGGATTTATAATATCTTGACATTTTAACTACCACCTACCAACAATGACTACAGTATATTTTTGTGCAAATTTGTAATTAGCATTTTCACACACATCCTGATAGAGTTAAAAACTTATATTTTGCACCATTATGTGTGTAAATGTTTTTGCGCCATTATGTGTATAAAGTCAGTCAATTCTGTCGTTCCCTTTAAAATTGACTCGCAAGTGCAGACCTTGACATATCATGAGCAGAAGCTGATTTGTTAAAGTCCATGCAAGTGGTCAAAAGTATATTTAGGCCTATAAGGAACTGCAAACAAAATCACATTACACTATCTGCACCAATACTAGTTAGCTGTGGTTCCTGTAGGCATACAGTTTGGTCGACTTTCAAGTTTCAATCACCAAATTATCAGGTGCGATGGGCACAAAGGAAACAACAATGATTGATAGTTGTGCTATTATGACTACTACCTTTTGAGGTCAACTGTGGTGACATTGAAGACCACGCCTTTCAGCCAAAGGATCATGAAAAGACGTTGTGAGAATGGACAATTTCCAATGCTCTCTCCATCACTGCCAGCCTGCGCGCACACACACACACACACACACACGCACGCACAAGCACACACACGCGCACACACAATTGGGATTTATCAGTAATAGGTTCAAAATTCAAGTAAAGGAGGATCTTGTTTCTGTTTGCACAGACTGCACAAAGGGATTAAAAAGAAGATGAATCAGTGCCCTTTTTTTGTACGAGGGAAACCGGGTGGTGTGTGTGGGACAGGACGTGTAACACGAGCCTAAAATCAGCATGAATAATCCACATCGCTTCCATTAGTTGCCTGACTGCTCACAATGACTTTTTCCTGTGGTTTTCCATTGAGACTTTGCCACCTTTACCTTAACCTGACCATCGTCATTGCTTCTATGATTTTCACTCAAAATAGTAACTAATACATCAAATGCATCGAATTAGTCTGCAGACATACATATGTTACTCATGTGTCAGCAGCGAAAAGTTGCACATGCAAGCAAAACAAACAAAATAAGGAAATCATAGCATTAACATCCTCTTGCATGACACGTACAAAGACAAGATGAGTTACTGTTTTAGAGATGCAGGAAAGATGTGGAATGATTGTGAATAATTTAACAAACTTTAGCTAATCCAGAGAAATTCCCGTCAGCAGCAGAATACTATTATTGCTATTATAAGAAAGGTAAGAAATATTGATAGGATTTTCAAAGTAGCAAGCACAATGTTAGGTACACGGTCAAATGAGATCTAGTTCAAAAGCTGTACCAGAATGATTGTATAACGTCCTCATTCTGTGTTGTTGTCAAATGAAATTAAACCTTGAACGAAACAGGATGCAAAGTGATGTGGGTCTGATATGTTGTCTCATCAATTTTTATTCGTAGTAAGGAGCCGAGCATCATTATTTGTCAGTAGGTCGTCAGAAAATAACCACTTACAGACTCTTCATATAAGGCTATTTAAAGCTGCAGCGTTCTACAAAGAAAGTACTCTGCTAATAATTTAGTGAGAAGGATAGAGAGTGGTTGCCCATGCATGTGGGTGTCAGGTTCACACAGGGGGAAATCAACATAACAAAAACATGTCCTGTACAGAAAGCCTACATTATCTTTGTATTTGCATTGTTGCACACACACTTATAACACCCCACCTTGACGAACAATTCGATGTCTGGGTCCTTATCTGCCTCCGCTGCAATATCGGTCATACTCAAACAGACACACAAAAATTGCTGCTTGTGCGCCTCCGCTCCACAAGTGTGTATTTGTGTTTGCAGATTCTACTCCACGTCCATTAAGTGTAGCTTGGTTGGCGCTGTAGCGGCTCTGTCACAGTCAGCTGATGACTACCAGGGATGTGTGTGTGTGTGTGTGTGTGTGTGTGTGTGTGTGTGTGTGTGTGTGTGTGTGTGTGTAAGTGTAAGTGTAAGTGATAGGGAGAAGGGAGAGGTGTTCAGTTTGTACCCATGGGCGCAGAGGTGGGGCATGACGTGTCAGTCAAAAATAGCCCCCTGGGTTGAGCCAGGGTGGGCTAAAAAAAACGAGCAGTTGACAGTAAAACATGAATGCTCATTTGACTCACTTATAGATCATCATTTTGCTCCACGATGCAGCACATTGCCTTTTACAACATGGAACGCTACAAATAAGTCACCTTTACTCTAGCGCAATTCAACCTCCCATTAGATTAGTGTAATTTACAACACGGGAGTGTTCAAAGTGCCAGATTTATAAAACCCATTTGGACTTTAGCGTAGAAAAAGGGCTGATGCCACAATGACAGCAGTTGGTTAATGAGTGATCACATGATTCTCGAGGCTGCTGGGCAGAACATTCTCCCCAGTTCAAGTTATATTTGGAATCATAGCCACTCCCTCTGATGCGAAACACACGCACTGCCACTCAATGTTAAGGTGGCTGACAGGTATAAGATTAACGTCAAAACAATAATAAAATCAACCTCACATGCAGATAAACATGGGTTAGGTATTTGACCTTGCACCTTGGCCCAAGTGATGTTATCTTCATTGTATGACAAATTATATATTATATATTAATATATTATATGTTTATTAGTAGTTGTCAGTGGTGTAGAACTGCAATACATCAAATTAGATTTAATTCTGTTGTTGTCTTGGATGCCGAAGAGTATAAGCCCACATTTACATCAGCTGCTTTGCCCCTTTGTTTGAAATGTTCATTCTTTGACAATAAGGGCCCTATTTTCTGCCAACTGCAAGTTTAGCACATTGCACAGTCTAATTGCATTTATGGGTGAAGTTGTTTTTTTCTGTTGGTATTTTCATAACCTCTGTTAGTCAGAAACGGGCGTTTGCACTGTTGTGGGAGTGAACACAGCTGACTTGTTTCCCAGCCAATGGAGGCAGCTCTTTTGCCTTTAAATTCAGAGAAGGAGAGACGCATGGTCTATACGGCGGAAGCATAAATTGACTAACAGGAGTCCACGGAGGGGATTGGCACCTTCAGAATACAGTTATAGGGAAATGCGAAAACATAGGCTTTGAACGGATATTTCTTGGCTTCATTGACTATCCACTTTTGACAAAGAAAATTTGTTATTACTTATTTTTTTTGGTGTTTTTAAAAGTTTTTTTTTTTTTAAAGTCTTGAGCGTAAAAGCCAAGCGTCCTTGCGTACACTGTCAACTACGTCGATGTACTGTTGCTTCAAATATCACTGTCGTAGAGAAATGTGGATAGTATCCTTCATTAAAGGTTAGTTAGGAGTAACCAATGCCAAACGGGGCTTAAAAGTATCTTTTTATCTTTCCTAAAAATTCAATTCACAACCAGTGGCCTATACTGTACAAGAGATAAAAATCCTCATCTCGTACCCACCTTAACAAACAAAGTGACTTTAGTCTTGTCCTTCTCAGACTCTTGGTTCGACTTGGGTGTCTCTTGCTCAGATACGGTTGAAGATGTTGATGATGAAACTCTGAGTTCCAAGTTCCTACTGTCCACCTCCATCTTTGGAGACACACTCTCAAAATGTGACTCTTTGATACTCTCTACAATTTCCATCTTTTCCTCCGTACAGCACTTGTTCTCTTCATTCTCTTCATTGTCAGAATGTGAAGAGGAAGATGAAGAAGAATTTTTGCAGGATTCCTTGTTTGGTGCAGCGGGTGCTGGAAACAAAGGGGGATCTGGTACTCTTCCAAAAGCCCATCCAGTATTTTGATACTCTGGTGCTTGACTTGAGGGTTCATCGTAAGGCGACTCGTATATAGCAGCTGGTGTCTGGTTCTGGTAGATCTCTGGGTTCTCATAAATGTGTTCCTCTGAAGGATCCATGGCGAATGAAGAGGACACGAAACAGGTTACCTTGAGTCTATCAAGGTGCACACTGATGTGAGTGTGATGCCAACTCTATATTGACATTATCATCTATCATTCCAGGACTTTGGACTCAGTTGTAGACAAGTAGAGCCAACTAAGGAAAATGGTCGTCCATAAAGGAGAATGCAGCATTCACAGTCTTTGAAAAGGACAAACTTGATGATCTAATTTGAGTGACAACCATAAGGTTTCTCGTCATCTAAACTCATAAATACTACTAAACACTTAACTACAATAAAAGCATTGTGGATTGTACCTTCCTTTAAGGTTTTAATTATAAGTGCAATAGCCAATGACAGCAAGCTCATAAAGAAAGGCCTTGTCATCGTATCTGAAAGAGGATTTGCAGTGATTAAATGGGCAAATTAAGTTTTTGTGAAGCTCTGAACCACTTAGGCCACTTGATGTGGAAATTGTGTTAATCAGTTACACTGACCGCTAACAACAAAAAGCAAGGAAGCTGGACATGCACGCACGCACGCACGGACGCATGCACGCATGCACACACACACACACACGCGGGCGCGCGCGCGCACACACACACACACACACACACACACACACACACACACACACACACACACACACACACACACACACACACACACACACACACACACACTGAATGTTACGTTGTGTTTAGACATGAATGTGCTAATATGGTATTGATGAGAGAGTTCTGGAAATTAAATGTCGTGGTTTGTGCATGCTTTGGTAACTGTAACAGGCAGTGATGATTTAACTTTTAAATAGAACTAATTTTGATTATTTAATTGGTAATCAGTGATTTATAACAGTTTGACTACTAATATTGGTAGTCAATGGAATTTCAAAAATAGCTCTTTGCCAGATACAAAGTGTGAGAAAAGTTAGGCAAACCACTACAGTATTTATTTAATTGTTTATTTATTATTTATTTAATTTGTCTGAGCGTCCCGGTTAAGATTTTTTTTTAAGTCTAAATCTCACAAAATGTGGCTTTAGGTATGAAACTGTTCCTAATAGAAGCAAATGAATACCAAATTGACTCCGCTTTTCCACATCCAAAATGGTGACTACGTTGACGTAAAAATTAATGCTCTGGGCGCGCTTCCAGAATAGTGCATTCGCATCACAGTAATTGCCTGGTTTTGACAGCTCTGCTCTCAATAGCGTTACATGATGCATTGAATAACCTTTGCCTTATCTGAACTTGCGAATCATTTTCTTTTTCAGCAAAGAATTTATTTATATATTTATTCCGAAAGGTGCACCGGAAATAACTGCATGTGGAAAGTCGTGAGCCTTTGCTTCCTGAAATGTATCATTTCAGATTCAGAGAATACCTCGGTCATGGCTGGATGACAGGACACAAACATCAAGAATAAACATTGGAGGACAATTTGTCAAGTCTGTAAGGTAGGGCTGCAAGGACTTTTGCGTAAACGTGGCATCGCTTATTACCGATACTGGTTCGATTATTTGAATGACAAGCTCCAACTTAAAGGTTGTTTTAGAGCCAGACTAGTCACCAGACCTCATTCTTTAGGGAGGGCGCAAAATGTTACCCCATAACCAACTGCATGCGTGAGTGCATGCGTGGCTCGAATGTAACCGTGCAAACATGCATACACGCTTTGGACCTAATTTGCGACATGAGAGGCTGTTGCACATCAAACAAAATGCCATTAGTTCTTTTTATTTTTAAAATCTGCAGACTACTCAACATTAGGGTTTCTTAACGCAAAATTAGAAACCGTTATTATAGGGACTTCTGCTACTTATTCACTTATTTAGGGGGGGTATTCCAGAAAGCAGGTTCAACATACTCTGAGTCTATCCCTGAACTCTGATTTGACTTACTCTGAGATGGGAGACTCGGAGTAGTTCAATCAACTGAGTATGATAACCTAGAATTACGCGCGTGCACAATCACTATATAAAGCCATCATCAATGGAACTCCGATACCACGAGTCATCATGACAACGGAGGAAAAACAGATCACCTTATTTTACCACAATGAAGTTTGAGGTCCTTATGCAAGTCTACGGCAGTCACGAACCGCAAATCTAATACGGCTGCAGCAGCAAAGTTGGGAGAGACGTCATGGGAGGAAATTGCTGCACGATGCACAAGTTGCACTATTTCATTGCATCTAACCATAAGATCGTAGCTTAGCCTATAGTAATGAATTTAAGTAGGAATGAAATCGGATTTTCATTTAGGTGCAATCCAACAGGAAAAAGAAAAGACTTGGAAGCAGCTCAAGATGAAACATAAACAGATTAGTTAAAAAAGTCAGGCGTGTTTTGCTAGACTGTGATTGCACCTCACTTTGATTTTAATTTAATTATTTTAAATGGACTCGCGCTATTAAACAAGGTCATTATTAAACTAAAATATTAATTCAGTGGCTACTTCAAATATTTAAACCCCAAAGAAAATGTTTTCCAACGTCCTCTCAGTTCATTCTACACTTTAACACTTGACACAAATGCATTTATTTTTATAGACCAATTGTAGTCATTTAAAATGTGACGCTGTAGCCTACAGCAACACTCATTAAAATACTATTTTAAAACAAATATTGAGATCTGCTCAGCCAACTGAAAAAAGACTAATGCTCTGCATCCCTCCCCCCATATTATAAAGAAAACGGCATTTGCAAAAAAAAATCATTTGCAAAAAACAAACAAACACAACTTTCTTTGTGTGGTTGAAACAGGCTGAAACTCTGGATCTCTTATAGTAAACCTGCCAGCAAACAGGTTATGTTCACCGAGTAAGAATTCGGTTCACCACACGATTTGTGGTCTGTGAACTCATTTACTCTGTTGAGTTGAGGTGCAGTCCGCACCCATCGCTGGCTGAGCTGCCTCAAGTTAGGGTGTGTCTTCCTACCTGGAGGCAGCTGATTAAGTGTACCAGGTGGAGATGTTGGAAAAATCAGTGTGGTTTGGAGGTACTCACATACAGGACATTGAGGAGCAAGCAATGTGTAACAAAGGGGAAAGAGACTGCAGGACAAAGGCTTGTAAAGACAAAAGATGGAGCCGGTGAGCTTTTGGACATTCGCATGTTTTGCAGAAAAATGGACAAATAATGTGATGAATAAGTTAAAATGTGTTTGTGATTAATCATGGGAAAACTTTAAGATAGCATATTGTAATTTTAATATTATTCGGATGAAAATACAGTTAATAACGTGGTGCGTTTAAAAGGTATTTGAGCTAGAAGTAATCGATTTGTGTGCGTGTATTTACAGGGGTTAAAACTGCTTTTGTTTGGGAAAAGTGCTTTAAAAATGTATTTGTACATATAATGTATGTATTTCATTTGTTTTGGGTACTTTAAATATGGGTATTTTCTACTTATATTGAAGTTGGTTTCGAATAGATAAAAAATTAAGTATTTGATTTTGGGTTATATTTTGACCACCTATTTCTGGTTGTGTTTAAAGGTTTTTCACCTATGTGGTTTGGACAACTCTGAAAAATAAAAGAAAGAAAGAAAAGAATTCCGAATCTTGTACATTTGAGTGAATTCCATTCGAATCTTCGAAGCAAACTTCCTTATCAAGTGGGGGAACTGCAGTTTAACCTCTCAAGAGTGAGGTCCACTTGACACTGTATTTTCTTTGACCCAAGTTTCAGTTCCTGTCCCCCATTAGTCGCAGAGGTTCACTTTACATCGCCATAGTAGGATTGGAAATCTATTCTAAAGCGAGACTTCCTTTGTACAGTTTATTCTTTCTGTTTTCAGCATGTTTCCGAGAATACTTGTACAGTTGGGTCTCCTGTATGGACTTTGGACTCTGGTTACTGGAAACACGACATGTCAGCATCATCCTCTGCCGCTGCTGCTTGTATCATTTGACGGCTTCCGAGCCGACTATCTGCAGAGGTTCCCTATGCACAACTTGACGCTTCTGTACAACCAAGGAGTCCTGGTTGAGCAGCTCACCAACGTGTTTGTCACAAAAACCTTTCCCAACCATTATAGCCTGGTGAGCCAATCTTAATACGTATAACCGTATCATAAATGAAAGGGTAATGATGGCTTGAAAGCTATACAAACACAAATTAAACAAATACAACAAACATTTGGTTTGATTGAATACATAAATAATTGGTGCAAGTTTATAAAAGGCAAAAGATGCATGAATTAGTAATTCACTAAACATCTGTTCACACAAATGTATGTTTTGAGTTTGTTCTGAGCAGGTGCCTCACCGCAGGTTTTGGTTCTCATTCTTAAAATTATTAAAAGGCCTGAACCAGAAGAACACGTGGTTGAAAAAAAAAAAAAACAGCCTAATTATTAATATGACACAAAGCTATCAAGAGCCTTAAAACTCTGTAAAATGTGTCTGAAAATAGCTCTGAAGTGTACAGGTAGCCAATGAAGGAACCATAAAGGGACATGTTACGGAAAAAAAAAGGCTTTTTGTTGAAATACAAATAGTGGGGTCTCTGTGAAATTTAATCAAGTTCATCTTAAATGATCTATTTCTGAAAATGTGTCGAAGTAATTCTGCACTAGGCTTGTACTACTGCCTTGTAACATTTATTAAATAACATCATCACCACCAGTTTGTCAGCAATAACTTGACAACTGGCCAAAAATCACAAGTGAAACCACCAGTCCGCCGCTATACTTTTTTGGTCCCAGTGAACACCACAACTGGAAGCAAAATGTCCATTCCTTGGAATGGATAAAAACAGGTGGATTTTGCTTCTTAACTTATATTAATTTTATATTTAGACGTGGGGCCACATTCAACATATTGCTGTAAAGAAAATTTTGGAGTTGATGTCCCCTTTAAGAATACTTTGCTGAGTCCAAATTGTTCCAGCGATTACAAAATGTTGATCTAATCGACTCCCAGCATTTATGCTTTTGAGTTTGTAGTTAAGTAATGATTATTACGGTCTTACGTTATTATTACGGTATTTTGTGCTCCCTTCCAGGTGACGGGACTCTATGCAGAGTCTCACGGTATCCTTGCCAGCTCCATGTACGACCCCATCAGCCGCAAGCACTTCCATTTGAGCAACAGCAGTGACCCAATGTGGTGGAATGAGGCGACACCTATCTGGCTCTCAGCACATCAATCCGGCTACAAAACAGGGATTGCCATGTGGCCTGGCTCTGATGTGGAAATCCACAACCATACGCCCACACACTTCTTCCCTTACAACCCTCATGTGACCTTCCAGGAGCGTTTGGGCAATGTGACCAATTGGTTACTGGGAAGTGAGAAGGTAGCTAATTAGCAATATGTCCTACTTTTCGACTGTATAAGTATAGCGGCATGGGGTCATTTAGGAAGTTTCGCTTCATGTGTAAAAGTTGTCTCGTTCCAGGAGGAAGGAGTGATGTTCGCAGCCATCTATTGGGAGGAGCCAGACCGTTCAGGACATCTATTTGGACCTGAAAATACTACGGCCATAGGCAAAGCGCTGAAGGAAGTGAGAACCTTTCTAAGTTTACTCATTGAGGGTTTAGCGATGTTGCCTGAGGTATAAATTGAATCCCTTCACAGTGATGACGAGTGTAAACCTCATAATGAAGGTAGACAAGGGCTACTTGTCATAAGTGTAGCTTATTTGCTGACACAGAGGAGAGATTCACACCACGCAGCACATAGCTGCTGCCCATGTGAGCAAGTTGGCTGTGCTTCTACCGTTCACAAGCATCTAGAAAGAGGGAGGATGGATGACTGTGTGCGACACTTGGTTCGCGTTACCTGTCCACCAGTAGGGTGTCGCTTCAGATTGGTAGGATTGGAGGAGATGAGCACTTCAAAAATGCAGTTTTTATGAACATAAAATGGTGTTATCTGAGTTCACAATTTGGGTCCCGAAATGATAAATTGTTCATCCCTACTGTAAAAGTTAGAGCACAATTTAGGTTCATCCTGAAATTTCACCTTTCAACTCCTTGTGAATAGTGCTTATCTGTGTCTTAAAGAGGAAGTCAATATGTTCTGTGCTACCCAACTAGTCAAAACACAGTATTGTAGTATTCCACAAGTGCAATATTCATCAGAATGCTGTGTTTAGACTGGTGGAGGCACATATAAATGTAAAGAAAAGTTTTTGGGGTTGACTCCCACTTTAAAGCTGTCATTCAGCTAACTGGTTACCAGTCTAGCTCATGTGATGTAATTGCAGGAAAATAATAGACGGATGAGTTGATATTTCTCACATGCGTGGTGCTTCTCCCAGGTTGATGACAACATTGGCCTGCTGATGTCTGAACTGAAGCGGACCGGACTGTGGGGTCGCGTTAACATTCTGGTGACCAGTGACCACGGCATGGCTCAGTGCTCGGTCGATCGCCTCATCCGACTGGATGATTGCTTGCACCCCGACAACTACACACTGGTGGACCTTACTCCTGTCGCAGCCCTTATTCCAAACAACAGTACGTAGCCACCAAGTAAAGCATCAGGACTTGCTGCTGGCATGAGCGTGTCGGTTCTTGTGTGTTCTTCTAGAACCAGAGGCTGTCTTTGCCTTGCTTGAGAAGTGCCACGCCCACATGACTGCCTATTTGAAGGAGGCCATCCCAGATCGTTTGCACTACCGCAACAACGAACGCGTCCAGCCCATCATACTGATTGCCGATGAGGGATGGACCATAATACAGCGAGGGAATCGACTGCCGAGATGTACAGTATGATTCCGAATGTGACGTAAAAAACTTGATTCGGTAAAGCTGACGGCGTTGTTCCTTCCCTCAGTGGGCGATCACGGCTATGACAACTCCCTACCCAGCATGCACCCCTTCATGGCGGCTCGGGGACCCAGCTTCCGGAGTGGCTACCGACTGAAGACTTTGCAGAGTGTGGACATTTACCCGCTCATATGCCACCTGTTAGCTGTGCCCCCGCAGCCCAACAATGGTAGCCTAGCCAAGGCCCGCTGTATGCTCTGGGCCGAATGCAGCCAGGATGTGCGGATGATCATCGGTCTGGTGATGGGTGTCTTAATCATACTTGTCGCATTACCCGGTATGATATGAGTAGTGATAATTCAGATGCTACTGGATTCATGATGGCATACTTTGCAAAGCGAGTGAAGTGAAATGTCCTTCAATTTGTTTTCACCCCACAGTTCTGTTCAAGCTAATTGCCCGCTGGCTTCGGCCATCATCTCCTCGAACCTTCCAGAGACTTGAAGTGGATCCCAATGATGAAGAGGAATCCTTGCTGGAGTAACTCACCTCAAGCTTCGCCTGCTCATGCACTTTATCCAGTGAGGTAGGAGAACCAAAGCCATTCAGATCAACTTGCAGCGCATAGTTTTTTTGGAGTTGTACATTGTTACTTGATAATCCCGTTTGATGAGCACTGTCATATGAAGGAGTTCAACCTCCGTCCGTAGGCAGACACTTTCCTGCTGTTGAGGTAAGTTTTAAACCAGTCCGTACGTTCAAAATTAAGTTCTGTCTTCTTCCGTCTCCTGTTATGACAAAGCAAATTACCGTAATTGATCTTATCCAACTCAACCAAAAATCTTGCCAAACAAGTTTCCAAGTCGTGTGTATGCAAAACACAAAATGGCATAAACGATGAGGTTTAAACACCCAAACAATGTTTTACTTTGTTACACATAAGATTATGTCTAAATTCCTCTACAAATATGTTTGGTAAAGTTGATCTGTATTGTATTGTATCATTAGCTGTTTTTAATTTTATTTTTGTATAGGTCATAGTACTTTTAGTCAGCAGAGGGGGTCAATAGCCTATTAGTAGAACGCATTGAGGTATTGTAGGGAAACTATGAAGTATTTGTGGATAATTTTTTGCATCGATGAAACGATCGTGGCACGTGTTACATAATTTTCCACAATAAAAAGCAGCAGTATGCAGAAGTAGCACCTTGAGGAGAAATTGGTGGTTTGTTATTAAATAACATGGATGTTATTAAAACTATGCTTTCTCAGGGATCTAATCTTAACATAAGCAAGGATAACAGGAAAGTACATTTGGGAGGGAAAACTAAGTCTTGTGTCTTTGTGTCCTTGTAGCATTGTTTTCAGTGCTTTTTGGGTTGGTTTGTCACTTAGCATTCGGTTCTATAATATTTGTGACATCCTAGACAGACAACAAATTTAAGCAGACTTCTGGTTGCATCATTTATATTGTAATTTTTCCTGAGATTCTCAAGAATTGTCACTGAGTCTACATGGTACTGGTTTGGTTAAATGGGATGGATTCATTGGTCAAATTATGTGTGTCTGACATTTTAGTTATCTTCTGTGATGTTGCATAACTGTATGTTTTGCACATTTTATTTTTCATTTTATTTCTTTAGGGCGTGCACTGGAAAGACTTTTCAGGCGTATGGGAATTTTGTAATGCCATGAGATTTTTTTGTGTGTGAATAAACTCCTTGGAATTGGTAAAGTTTTCTTTTGATTGGTTCAAAGAAAAGGAAAATATGACTCATATTTGGAAAAATTAATTCATAATTCTTTATTATATATATTTTTCTCCATTGCAGTCACAACAAACGATACAGTATAACAAAAGGGAAGTACTGTATATAAAACAATACTGACATACATACTTTTGTTTCTGTGTATTTATATATATATTCTATTCGGCATGTCATTACCTAGCTACATATCTACATCACTGTAAATCTTTGCAGATAAATAGACTTTTATTTTCAGGAGGTATTGTAAGAAAAATAACTCAATTTCTAAAACTGGCCACAGTTGAGCCATTTGTGAAAAATATTTAACTCTTTCCCAGAATGATTTGACAATATTGTAGACACAGCATATCAAGAAACCAGTGATACACAATGCATGCTTGTGTCACTGGTTTCCACTGAGACATTTGGTGTGAGTTTGGGGATTACTCCCCACAGACAGGTTGGTTCCTGGATAATTAATTGTGCAGTGCACGGACATTTAAAATGGCTAACGACTATAACCACCACTAAACGTGCTTCTCTGCATCTTAGGCTGCTGGAGACTCTTTGATTCGATAAAGGCTCACCTTAACCCTTCCATGAACATTGACTTGCTTCAAAGTCCCTCAACTTGGCGAGCTGTTTCCATTTTATGCTAAGCAAATATGATACTGTAGCTGCATGACCAATAACTAAATCAAATTCAGATTTCTATGATTGTTGTAAGTGGAAGAATTAAAATGCGTTTATTTCTATGCATGTGAACGAATAAACTAATTGGTCCTTTGGCAGAAGCCTTCACAAAAGTTGATCGTGTGTACAAACACTTGTATCATTTATCATTGTGCTTCTATTTAGGACAACACGTTGGCACAGACTCCTACAAAAAACATCTGTACTGTATAATTCTTCTCTCACTTTACATTCTGGATATTTATAGAGAACATTTACAAGCCATGGAAGGAATGAGCAATCTACAAGTATACTCTGCCAATATTGAGCAAATGAGTTGACACAAAAAGAGCTATTTACAATCAAAATGAAAAAAAATTAAAAGCTACTTTAGCACATCTTTAGCACAGTTTCTACAGCTACTCATTTTCAAGCTAAAGACCACACTAGAAATCATGTACACACAGAAACCTGATATAACTATAGTAGGTGATGATACTTTCACAATTGTGGAACAATCATTCTTTCTTTTTTAAATTTAGCTTAATAAAATGTGATGTGACTGACACACATAGCCTCACATAGGCATTATATGCTTTGCAGACCCTGATAGTGGAACATTTAAGTACTTAAACGCACAAAAGAGTTCTGTTTCTTCATGGAAAGAATGCACATTCCTCAGTCGGGGATACCAGTTATTCCCAAGGTTATCTTTCACTGTTTAAAACCCCTTCTTAACTAATTTGAAAACATTCCAAATTAGTCAACTGTTGAAAAAAAATGTTTACAAATGCAACAAAATTAGGAGGAAAAAAAGCACACACATTTATTCTCCCTTGTAAAAGGCAAGAAATAAAAAGTAATGGTGCCCAGAACCTTTACATATGTAATCTTGCATAGCTGTGAATGTGAAGCCATACAACAGGGAAGAAATGCTGTACTGAAACGGAGAGACCTTTGCACGTACAGTGATGCAGAGTCGCCTGTAGCTAGACCAAAACAATGAGGAGAGATACCTGAGGCTACAATCAAGTCTGAGCACCACACATGCAAAGTGGGACACTTACAGTAGGTCAAACATTTTTGCCTTGATAATCCACCACAGTGAAGCTTGTATTTTAGAGGTTTCCCAAAATGATAGCCTTTTACCATTCATGAATTCCATACTTTTTTTTTTTTTTGTAGATTATTGTCCAAATGTACAGTCAAGAGATGCCTTTATATTATTATGCTTATTTGATTTATAATCCATGTCAGACACATGAACTATAGATACAGAAGTAAACCCTCTAGAATTAAAACTCAATTCCATCAAAATGGTGAGAATTGAAAAGTATGGCGAAGGAAAGGATCCGAGGACCATAACCTGAAGCGTGTACAACATAGTGTGTCACAAACATGTTTACTGTAGCTGCCAGTGAAACTAGGTCACTGGTGTTTACTGATGATGTGAGGTGTTCATGCATTTGTAAATGTGATATTCTCTGCATAAAATGACTGCAGTTTGTGAATGGTAAATAGCAATTTATTTCGGTGAAACCTGAAAAATTAAAGCTGACAATACGTTTTGGTTGATTGACCTGATTTGGCTGTGAAACACCTGATTGGCTAAGACTCCGGATGCGGCAGAGTGGTGGTTAGGGCGGTTGCTTAGTATGTGAAGAGAGCAGCCACAAAACATTTTAAAAAGAAGCATTTCACACTACACATATCAACTCCTGGCTGTGTGTTTTTTTTTTTTTTTTTAGATGGCACATTATGTTGGGTTAGCACACAATGAATCCCCACTCATACAGTTTTTGCCTGTATGAGTGTGAAGCATCAGCACCCACTGGATTTCGAAAAAGGTCACTGTAACCAAGATGATACAAAACCTACCCATCTTCGCTCGATAGCACCATTAGAATCTTTTCGCAAATTGTAAAGGGGTCAAGGGTTACTGTATCCATTTGTGTGTGTCTGTGTGAAGTCGGGATACACCCCATGTTAACTACTTTTTCACTGTATGCACGAACAAATTAGCACCCTGCTGTACAGGTCAATGTTGTTGCAAGTGTGTTAACTAAGCACATCTCCCTGCACTGAGAGAGTTGCATAGCCGTTGTCCGTGTGGCTGCGGGCCTCATACGGCCACAAACTGAAGGCAAGTACGCAGGTTGCACCATAGAATCTAAAATGACAATCTGCCCTTTTGCACCTTAATAACACAAGTTTGTATGTTACATATTTCCACATTGACATGTGACTCTATTGCATCTATTGCACATTGACTCATTTACTCATCTGCTGGCAGCGAATGGAACTATAGCACCACAGAAAGTAGTTTTGGATACTTAAAATGAGTTGCAATCCCAACTATACTTTTCTGTAGGATCGCCTCTAGAGGGCATGTGACTATATTTGGCAACATAAATTTAATAAGGCAGGTGAACCCCAATGCAGAAAGGTAAAAATAGTAAGTGCATTACATGTATAATGAAATAAAATAAAATCATAAAACACGAGGGAAAATTTTTGCACTTATGCCATTTCAGCAACCACAAATAATTATTCAATCACACCATTATTTGTTTGGGTAAAACTTTCTAACACAACCATTTGGTCAGAGTTAGTCATTGTAAACAAAAAGTAGCTTCAGGGTTACCGTGAACGTTGCGATTTTCATTTTATACTCTCATTTTATCTCTTTTTTGTATATGTTCATTAGACAGTAACACAAATATTTTCTGTATGTGATCTTCACACTGCATCATGTGTAATGAATGCAAAGGTTGACCCTGTTTGATGCCGAAAGCACTCCCCAACCAGTCCCACTCCCAAGCCAAGGTCTCACTGTTTGTGCTCGTCACAAAGTTTAAATGGAAACATGAGCTCGAGATGATTAATACTCTGTATATGCGTTGTGACTCCTGCCTATGTAACAGCTTGAGTAAAATAAATAAATCACAGCTTAGTTGTGGGTGGCTTTGGATGAGTGAGTCAACATGACAAAAATGACTCAAATTAAGAAAAATATGCTTGCGTTTGCTCATGTAGAAATTCCTTGTCTTTTTGGTTGTTTTCTAGCGTATCAGTCAATATACTTGTTTTGACCCCATATTGGTTCCGTATTACATTTTATTTCAGACATCGTGCCCTAATTTTGTGGATAGGCGTGTGTGCATAAAAACAGGCACATCTTCACTTTTGTGCCAGGGCAAGTCTATTGCTGTTATTGGGAATTTGGCAGTAAAAGAAAGACCAGTTTAAAGCAGGTCTAAGTTGTGGCGCAAGTGGTATAAGACGATTTTAGTGGATTCGATCAACGCGCAGGCAGACAGATTCCGAGTGTGTGTTGGGTGGATGTCATTTTTCAGTCATATACGTAGTGAGACAATCTTTCTGAATCAATGGAGAAATTAATTCATTGAACAAATGATCATCTTAAAGTTCTTTTATCATTTTCTTTGTGCGTACCAATCTCATGGATGAAAAAGGAATCAGAGGAGCCGGTTCGATTCCTAACCTTCTCATAACGGCGCAAACGCTCCTTTTACTTGTGCTCATTTACCAGAAGAAAGTAAAATTGACCCATGGTCATACTGAGATGGCACTTAGCGCTAGACTTGTGCTGGGCACGAAAATAGGGTCCATTGTTTTAAGATGATTCCTCTAATCTTAACAGGGAGGGTAACAACTTTTCTCCCTCTCCAGTTTGTTTTTAAGATACACATTCATTAAGCAGCAAATTAAGAAATGAATTAAATTACAGTCTACTCTAGCCCATGGAACGTTTCAAATTTTCCGAAAGCCATGATTATTTTTTGATACAACTCTTCAAAACTAGCTACTTTCTGGTTGCTTGTACAGAGGACCTTAATCCCTCCAACAATCGAATTCTTCATCAATTTACAGAACGGGATCATTTTAAAGTCTCATCTTTGTCATGGTACCTGTGACTGTGTGTGACAACATGTAAACAGCAGGAAGCAAATCAATGTCGGATGAAATATGCAAGAAGGGAGTTTTTTTATGGACTCCCACTGAGGCAGCTTGTTGAGTCATAGCCAAAGGACTCGCAAGTTGAAGGTGCTCGCAAGGAATGTGTGTGTGTGTGTGTTTTTATGTGGGTGTGTGCATTAAAATGTGTCAGATTGCTTTCGTGTCTCTGTGCTTATTCCAAGTGTGACCTGTGTGTTTCTTATTCCTCTCTCAATGTGTCTACTCATGAACAGAAACGTGTGTGCGCGTCAAAGTGAAGACTCATACTGTAGAAGTTCGTACAGCAGTGGTCCATCCCGGTATCGGATGCCCACTGCGGCCGGTGTGATGTACTGCAAGATGTTTATAGTCCTTCGCAGGCGCCTGTCAACGTAGTGGGCGTCCCACGCCGGGTAACGCTTCCTGGGCATGTCGATCTTTATAAGTGGGCCCTCAGGCTTGGAAGTGGGGGGCACTGACCGCACCTGGAAGACGGGAAGACACGTCTCAGCCACATCCTCTTCTGTCTGGGACTTGGTCATGTGCGCCGGGGTAGGTGGGGCGGTAGGTGGCACAGAAGGGGGAAGGGGAAGACCCCAAAGCAGCTCGGCGCAGCAGGAGGAGGCGGGACTTGGCTGGAGGTGACCAGTGGCAGGGTGCAGGAAGCCGTAGTACAACAGCATAACCAGGACACCACCAGCAAATGTCAGGTAGACGCTGCACAATGCCTGGATGGCGTATGAGTCGGTCAGCACGGGGTCCCTGTAGGCGTACCTGCATGTGTTGCAGTCGCGTTAGTATCGTCTTTGGTGGACTATTTCGTAATGTCATCATAATTAATTTAAATCTGAACTCAAGACTTGTTACTTCACTGTTCTCTGGAACTATTGGCGTTTTCCTGCCTCACCCTTATGAGATCTGGATTTTGGCCCGTCTCTGCCACTCAGGATAGGTCCTGCTCTCAGAGGCAGCTCAGTGTCAATGAGCCAAGTGAGTCTTTGAAGGACTCAGAATATTCCAGATAGGATAGGAAGAGGGCCACGTGCCAGAAGGCAATGAACAGCAGAGCTTCATTTCATTAAACCGAATATTGTGCTGTTTAGACTAACATCGTACCACATTTATTTATTATGTCACGTGATTACCATTGCCCACTCCACATCCTAGAAGGTGGTTCCCTGCACCCTTGAACGATTTTTTTAATTATCTTTATTGAGGAAGCAGGTAGGTTGATCTTTGTTAACTATGGCCTTGTGAAGCCCTTTGAGAGTCTTGTGTGATTAAGGGAAATATATATATATTTTACATCCTGATTTCACATTGAAAATTACAGCTCACGTTTCAGTTATGTAAAACTAACCCAAAGTGGCTTGTGTTGTGCTAATGAGGATCCTAAAAATCATAAATAGGAAATGTTACATGGAAATGAAATGACACGTTCCACATTTAAAGTTTCATTATGATTTCATGGAGCATGTGTTTTGAGCATTTTTTACTCACCACAGGCCAGTGAGGATGGTGTTCTCCGCCAACACTACAGTGTAGTAGGTAATCATTCTGTGGCGCGTCTGGCCTCCCTTCACGTTAAACCAGCAGAAGATGTAGACGATGCCCACCACCATGTTGAAAAGCACCTCCTCCCATTTGGACATGCAGAAGTCGGTGCCGCCGTGCACTACCCAGAAGGCCATGGCGGACCAGTGGACCACCACAAAGATGCCAAAGTAGATATGAAAGAGCGAGGCAAAGAGGGCAAGTGAGAGGACACGCGACGAGATGGTAAAGAGGCGCCAGAAGAGGTGTAGCAGAGCCCCACGGTAGCTCATGCTGCGCTGATCGTCACGCGAGTCCCGCAACAGTTTGTGGTAGGAGGCCAAGACCCAGGCAAGAGACAGGAGGGAGGCGAGAGAGGAGATGCCTGCGGGAGAGGGACAAGACTCATGCTTCATTTCCTTTGAGTTAAATCCATTTGGAACAAAGTTTGGAGGAACTTTGAGCGAGTAGGCACAAATTAGGGTTGAGCTAGTTGGACTTGTCAACTGGAACCAAAAGACTGAAAGACTTAACACGCAGATAATTATTGGACATTCCTCGAGATGATTTACTCTAGAATCGTTTGATACTATCATTCACGTCAAGATATTGTATTAGCATATATAATTAGCATTTGTGTATCTTTTGTTTTGAGTGCTCTTTTTGTGAACTTTCTTCTCATCCACTTACACTGCAGCGTCTCAGCGCGGTTCTCCTGGATCATGATACACAGCTGCAGGACCAGCTGAGGCGCAGATTCCAGGAAAGTCTCCAGCAGCCGAAGCATGTTGACGTCAGCATACTCGAACATCATGGCCCAGTACCAGCGGCGCTGATGCTCCTTCTGCCGACGCGACATGAGGCCGAGGTAAAGTGTCCTGATGTACCTGCGGCAGTCATAGCTAATGAATAAATTTAATTCATAATAAAAATGCCTTCACCAGATGGTTTATATACACATGCAATCATGATGGCACTATAAAAAAAAAAGACTTGAGAAAGATAATAACAGCCAGCTTTGACAAACCGTTCTGGGTGATTAATTTTTGGTGCCGATCATTGAGTGTGCTATTGTCTTTCTGAAGCCAGAATTGATGATCCCACACTAGTAATTTGGCTCTTTCAATGGATCTAAATAGACTGCGTTGCGAGTATGATTAATGTAGCAGCTTAAATAGCATTAGGTCATGTAGTTTAGTACAAAAAAGAATTATAAGTTTAAATGACCTAGCACCTTTTTTAATGGAAATTGGTTTATAATGATACAATTTCACTCAATGTGAAAAAGATTATAAAAAAAGATTATTTCAACAGTAAAGGGTGTGAATTATTGTGGACATGAGCTACTAATATTTTGATGCTTCTTTTTATCATTAACACCTAATAAATAAAAAGACAGACAAGTAAAAGATGCTCCTTTCTTGGTTGTTAAGATACAGTGTCAGCTTAAGTGGGTGAATGCAGATTCCAATTAAAATGCCCCTCAGCTCTTAGTCACCAGTGTGTGTGTGCTTAAATGATATTTTCCATGTGCATTAGTGTATGCTTTTATATCATGTCTTCTTCTGCTTTGCAAAAACTACAAGTTACAGCCACATAGCATGAGTAATACAACATTCATAGTGGAGCTCATATACACTCGTGGCCTGGAAGCAGCTTGGCTTATGGCTTGACCTTTCGTTTCAAAATGCAGTGTGACCTTGACCTGAAAATTATCTTGATTTTTTTTTTTTTATTTTTTTAACAGCTTGGCTTGGGTGTAAGCATAACACAGCAGCCTTTTTGGTTCAAAGATGGAGTAAGCGGGTCACCCTGACAGCTGCTTGCATTCGATAATTGCAAACAGTGTGGAGTCTTCTACATCAACCCTCCCCCAAGCACTCTCGCTTTTCTTCTCCCATCCCCCTTTTACTGGCATTGTGTGCGAGAAACCTTTTCCCACATCTTCCTCTCCTCATCTTATTCCTTCCATTGGCTTCTTCCTCCCTCCTCCCTTTCTCCTCTATTCTCTTTGACCCTTCATGCTTCTTCTCACTTCCTTCTTCCCTCATCTCTCTCCCCCTCCATCTCTTAACGATCCATCTCAATCAGTCTGAAGCCTTTTCCCTGCCCCCTCTCCCACATGTTCCTCCACTTTTACCAGGTAGCAGAGTCCATTCTGCAGAATTGAGAAGGTGTGTGTGCATGTATGTACGGGTGGTCGAGTTAACCCTTGAAGCTGACCAAAGCTGAAGAGTTTTATTGGTGTTGCCTTTCTCAGCAGGATATAAAGAAACAAACACACGCAGGCACGCAACTACTCGAGCTGCTGTCTGCCTAAAGGCAAGTAGAGACCATAAAAGAGAGTTCAGCAAGGAGGGGAATGAGAGAGTGCACAATTGTCTTTGTGGCTGATCATTTGGATCACTGGTGATATGTAACAGGCAGATGCTTATGATTGAATGATTTTATGATCGTTTGTATTAAACTTGCCTTTTGTGGTTCAAACAAATATTTCATTTATTTCTAGACTACCGTAGTTTTCTTAGGTGATTTGTAGGCATTGATTATTCTCTTATAGGAGTTTTCCCACAGAATTAATGTCTACTAACTGAAGCGTGAGGGAGCCTGCAGAGAGGCTTGCTCATCGAGCTGTCGTTGTGAAGCAAGCTCTTCTTCGACTCAGCTTTATCTACTCGACACCATACTTGCCCTTTAGAGTGCCCCAATTTACGAGTATTTGTCACGTTATTGATTTTTTGACTTGTTGTGGACATAATTTGAGTTACGAGCGAGCTTCAGGTTTCCATGAAGCAGTGCTTGAGTGAAGTGAAAAACAACAGTTTGCAATTTAATGCCGAGTGTTGTTAGCAACAGTGTTGTTAGTTGATAGTGGTGTTTATTATCTACTATTTATATAGTGTAGTTTAGTGACAAGGCAAGCGCCATTTGCGGTAGTAGTGTAGCTAGCAATTTAACAATTCAGGGGGCGAATTCTTGATTGATAATTTAGTAGTGAATTGAATATAGTAAAATAGTAGATAACTTCAATAAGCATGTAAATAGCGCAACATAGTTACCATGTTGCTGACTTTCAATTTGTCCCAACGTACAGAAACATTTTGGGGTTGCTGAAATCATCACAACCACATAAATAATAAATTACATCAGGTATTAGAAATGTTTTCAATTTTGTTTTACAGTTTGACCAATAAAAGCTTGTGCAACATGCGTGGTTATTTATACATATGATGTTTGAGGGGGGAAAAAAACAGTTACTGAACCTAACCCTTAATTTATAAATATTACATATTCTTGTCATTAGTTGATTATGATTATTTTAAAAATGTAATGCACCAGGGAAATAATTATCGTAGATTTGGAATCAGTGCAAACAAAAATTATTTGAAAAAGTTTATTGAACTTGCTTTTCAAATAAAAACAAAACAAAAACATGCGTGGTAGGTCGATTGAGAACTCCAAACTGCCCCTAGGTGTGAGTGCGAGTGCGGATGGTTGTTGGTCTCTGTGTGCCCTGCGATTGGCTGGCAACCAGTTCAGGATGTCCCCCACTTGTCAGTTGAAATAGGTTCCGGCACGCCCGCAACCCTCATGAGAAGAAGCAGTTCAGTAAATTTGCTGACCAGAGTAATTAGCAACCCACTTGCTCTTCGCCTGGTCGTGCAGGGCTGCTGACCAGCGGTTGGGGAGCAACATTTTAAACAATGATATCTTTATAAAATCACACTTTAAAAATTGCCTTTTAGGGGCTGGAAGGGATTTGGGCATTTAAGTGTATTTACATGCAGTGAAAAAATATGCATTTGCGTCACAAGCTTTCGTCAATGAATTAAAATGTCACGTGAGAGAAGTCGTGTTTGAAGGGGTGTGTCTTTGGGGGTAGTAGCTTGGTGTGTTGATATATACACCGTATTGACCCGAATATAAGACGATCCTGATCGTAAGACGACCCCCTCTTTTTCAAGACGCAAGTTTGAAAAAAGACTTTTTTGAACACCAAATTTAATTTTTACACAGAAAATAATTACAGTACATCTGAAACAAATGATTATAACCACATATTTGAGAGAAAACGCATGTTATTTTGATTTTGTGTGTGCAGATAGATAGATAGATAGATAGATAGATAGATAGATAGATAGATAGATAGATAGATAGATAGATAGATAGATAGATAGATAAATAGATAGATAGATATGTAGTTTTTTTTTGTGCTGTGTTGATGTCAGTTGCAGTTTCACCCCCACCATTGACGAGCCCATTTAACTTACCTCCACACTTGCCCCAACTGGAGGATGTGTATGGTGGCCTGCCACAGCCAGATGGTGGCCAGCTGCAGGCGATCTTTGCTGGCGGGATAGTGGCACCCTAGAGCCACCGCACCCCGCTTTGTCAAACCCTCAACCTCCCCGAGCCCTCCGCCAGTATAGTCCTGCACAAACCAGCGGAAACTCAAAATCTGGACCAGCACAGAAGGCACCAGCACGAAGAAGAGCGTGAGGCCAAACCACAGGTAGTCCCGCCTCTGGTAGTAGTCCACCGCGAGGCACAGGTCCGTGCCAACGTCCCAGAAGAAGACGAGGAGGGCCAGTATGATCCAGAGGCAGTCCAGCCACAGCTGCTCCGGGGGTGGGCAGTGAGTCTCCCGGACACCGACGCCCCCGGCGGGGGGTTGGCCCCCGCCGAGCATCGATCCGAGACAGGCAGAGCGGCACCCCCAGTAGCACGCCGAAGTGCGGCAGCACTGGCAGATGTGGATCGCGGCCGAGTCCAGCGGCTCGTCGGCATCGACGTCATAAAGCTGGGCAAAACCCACCCCGGCTTTACCGTCCGACTGCGCGGCCATGTTCCCCTTGCCGCTGGTACCCTCCGGTGAATAGCACGACAGCCGCACCGTGGTGACTCTTTTTCACGGGGCGCGGACGCCGCGTCGCTTCCCAGATACCTGCTGCAGCTGTACGTTTCCCTCGGTGTCTCCTTCCAGCCCGGGGCCTGGAGAGCCATCAGAGTTCCCTTTCCCGGTCCATTGAAGACCCCTTCACCAGAACCTGAGTCCGAGTCCACGAGCCCTGCATCATCTGGTCATATTGGGAGACAGGAGCCTGTGACGTCATTCATCACGCCTTTCCCCCCCGCTTAAAAAAAATTAATAATAAATACGCCTGACAGCTTGAATGGACGCGCTAGTGCCATTGCCCTCTCTGCCTCGGTCGCTCGGCTACACTCGCATGGCTTTTCGAAGTTGCACAAGAGGAAGCAAGTGCAGCCATAGACCGTGCGTGTCCCACCCGGTCCGCCTGTCCAACCTCTTCTTACGCTGCTACGCTCCATCTCACTCCCCCCTGCATCGGTGTACCGAACACAGTTTAACTTTCACGGTTGATTGTCCTGTCAGTGTCTCTGCCATATTGAATGTGGCAAACGTGCTTGTAAAAATGAAGCTGACTTCACTACACAAAGCAACGAGAAGTTGACAACTTACAAAATGTTGAGACAACATGCACACACACAAGCATGGGCGGTTTTACAAGGAGGCAGAGGATGGCAGCTGCCACCTTCACCCGAGATCGATACCTCCTCAGTTGTCACTGCTACTGGCAATTTATCTATTAGCACTAAATGCAAAATATTTAATAAATGTTTCTGAAATCGTCTCCATACAGTTTACAAATCTTTTATTCACCAGTTTAGAATTCTCTCCTCCGACTGCCCCTTCTTTCCAGAGGGAAACGGTTGCAACCCACTGCCACCGATTTGGGAAAAATATCAAGTCCATAAGTGAATGATAGCTTATTACATGAAGCTATCCCTCATTCAGAGCAAGCGTCTATTTACACTAACCACAATACAGCACCGAGTTAAAATGCTTTATAAAATAAAGTCACTAATGTTGTCCTCTATCATCTATCATGTCTTCTATCATACCACTCTTTCCTTCTGATCCAACCTCTTAAGTAATAGTTTTCCCCTTGAATACAAGACATTCACCCCCCCCCCCCCCCCCCCCTTCGGCATGCTTTGGAAACAGCCCTACTGTTGTCATGGCAACTGTAGGTGTGTAGTTGCTACATCTTGGATCTTAGTTGAGCGACCCTTCACCAATTTGGTTGAGGTGGTTTGTTATTAACAAGGTAGGCCTTGACACAGTATATTATTATTATTATTATTTTATTATTATTATTATTATTATTATTATTATTATTATTATTATTATTATTATTATTATTATTATTACTACAACTATTATTACTATCACACTCTGCTAAAGTCAACACTACTTCAAGCTAAAGCCATAATAATAATCAGCTTGTTAAATGAATGCCTGACATTTCTAATATTGGATATCATTAGATCAAGGGAGTCCGAACTCTTTCCTCGGCTGTGTTGCAGGAGGGAGACAATGAAAACAGGCAGGACAGCAGCAGCCCTCCAGGACAGGAGCTGCATTAGATCATGCAGTAAGTGGATCTTGTCATCTGGAATGGAGCTTTTCAAACTTCCCTTTGCCATTTTCATCTCAAAGGTCTATTTGTGGACTTTGCCACTCCAGAGAGATCTGGGCGCTGACTTGTCTCCATTGTAAACTTCAGTGACAGAGTTTGGCTGATTCCTGTGTTCTCTCTACAATGCATGAATGGGAGGTAGGATTAATGATTCTCCACAGTTATGCTGAAATCTTTAACTTTTCTCTTTTTGTGTTACTGATGGGATTCTATATTCTTATACAGACCCCAACGAGTTAAAACAATCTCTCTCTCTCTCTCTGTTTCTCTCTCTCTCTCTCTCTCTCTCTCTCTCGCTCTCTCTTTCTCTCTCTATTGCACCCTTTCTCCAATTCTTTCCACCTTTCTCTCTCTCCCTGTCTCTCTCTCTGTAAACAGAATGATGCAGGTACTATTAAAAGTCACATAAACTAACATGATGTAACCATTGTCATCAGTCTTTAGATTACGAGCCCTCACTCCCTGTTTCGGAGAAGTCAAACCCCCTGACGCACGACATTGACCGAGCTTCACCTAGTTGCATAGTGAGGATGTTGCAAAACTGTGACGCCGAGATGTTTCGCAAAGAGACAGCAAGCACTTACCAGGTTTGTCAAGTAACAACAAATTGTATTGCAAGTCTTTTAAAAGTTTGAAATGAATTTCAATGTTATTTTAGACACTTTTTTGTGATGAAGTGGTGAAATCCATGTTGGAGGTGGCTGAGATAGTGGAGCTCATTCTCAAGGTATCGCCCCACTTGTGTTCCTGTTCCATGATTTATGTCTGTGACCTGTTAGCGCTCACTTTGTTTCTTAGGAGACAAAGGACAGCCTTATTGTCTTGAGTGGCTGCGGAACTTCAGGTCGCCTGGCTTTCCTCATTGTGGTAAAGCATTCAGTACTCAACATTTGAATTTGAATGTTGACATTATACAGTTACAAATACATAATAAAAAATACACAATAGGGGCTGCAAGTTGATGAAAAATGAAAATGACTAGGCATGTTGGTTTTGGACCACAGGTCTTGGATTTTTGACACATCTGTTCAATCTTATTGCCATGCTGTGATGTATTGATCCTCATTCCTTTATGAGCTAGTCAGCATTCACTGAGGAAAGTGGAGCTTTCTGTTGCAACTTCACAACAGAATAATAACATCACAACACCGTTGTTTGCTTGGGTGTAGTCGGGGTTCAACAAAGCACTGAAGGAGATGAACCACAGTGAGGTCTATGCATACATCATTGCTGGAGGCGACAGGTACGTGTTACACTCGTTTACTCACTCACTCACTCACTCACTCACTCACTCACTCACTCACTCACTCACTCACTCACTCACTCACTCACTCACTCACTCACTCACTCACTCACTCACTCACTCACTCACTCACTCACTCACTCACTCACTCACTCACTCACTCACTCACTCACTCACTCACTCACTCACTCACTCACTCACTCACTCACTCACATCTTTCATGTTTTAAGAGCACTGCTCTCCTCCCAAGAGGCCCCAGAAGATGACCCACACCTGGGCATGAGCTGTCTTATGAAGGTCAGGAGTGTGATGGAAAACGTGTACAATCTGTCTGTCTTCTGCTTCGGCAATGAGTCGCGTATGATTTATTTATTTATTTAGTTATTTATTTATTTATTTACTTCACTAGGTGTGCAAGGGGAAGAAGAGGGTCTTGTTCATCGGGATCTCCTGTGGACTTTCTGTGAGTTAGATGCTGAATAGATCTTGATTTTGCGCCATTTTTTTCAAAAATGTAATTGATGTACTTTTAGGCTCCATTTGTGGCAGGTCAGTTGGAGTTCTGCTTGCGGCACCCGGAGGTTTTCACTCCTGTTTTAGTTGGTTTTAACCCGGCACATCAGGCACGGTATGTTTACGTTCGCTGGTCAAAACCTTATGTGCACCTGCACAATGGCATTCAAGATGAGACTTATATCACAAATTCTGAAAAAAGCAACAATGCTAAATTTTGACACTTTCAGAGATGTAATATTTTAATGCTACAATTATAATTACTATTTAACACTTTTCTTTTTGTTGTTGTATGGTATCCATTGCATCATACAGCATTTGTCATTTGGGTTAGGCTTCAGCACACCCGCCACCCTCGTCAGGGTAAAGGTGGTTCAGATAATGGATGGATGGATGCATGGATGGATGGATGGATGGATGGATGGATGGATGGATGGATGGATGGATGGATGGATGGATGGATGGATGGATGGATGGATGGATGGATGGATGGATGGATGGATGGATGGATGGATGGATGGATGGATGGATGGATGGATGGATGGATAGATGGACGGACGGACGGATGGTTTACTCATTTAGCTTCATGTGTGAGGGAAAGTCTCATATGCACGGTGCAGCTCTGTCTTTCCCTTATGTTGGCATGTCAGCTTTTCCGAGTGTCTGGGCATGTACAGTTTAATCCAAGGACGTCTTAATGCTTAATTGTGAAATAATCTCTGTGCAGGAATGAACCAATACCAAACTGCACATTCACTTTCCTCGGTGTGGTCCAAAGAATGCAGGTGCTTGCCAAAAGTCGAAGGGCCTTTCTCATCAACCCATCAGTTGGGGTGAGAGCTTGTCACTGGATTGTCACTGTCTCTGCACACAATATTCTCAAATTATAGGTCTTGGTGTGTGTATGTGTAACCCCTGTACTTTGTGTATGTTTGAGTTCAGCCAGAGGCCATTAGTGGTTCTTCCAGGATGAAAGGAGGCAGTGCAACAAAGATGCTCCTGGAGGTCATCTTGTGTGCTGCTCATGCTACCGCTTTCTCTCACGTAACCACCACACACCAGTAAGAAACTGTGTGACCGCTGCTATTGATTCCTGCTGTGCCACAACCCTAAACATTTTCTCTACATAAATATGTTGTGTGTCATGGCATTCTGATTGTTATTGTGTTTGTAGAGTATGAGTTAAGCAGCAAAATTCATCTGTTTCTTGATGTTGACTAAAATGCACAGTTGCTAGGTCTCAGGTCACAACCAAACACAGCTCAGAAAATTGGTGAGCCGCGTATCGGCTAGACCCTTCTTTTTCGAGTCGAGTTCTAGTGCAAGTGAGATAAGGACAAAACTGTGAGATAATCAGCAGTAGCTCTTGCACTTAAGATTTGGACAAAGATGTTCAGGACAAAAATAAATGGAAACTACTTGTGCTCAAAAGGAGCCAATCTGTGCGCCCGATTCAGTTTGGGCCTGCCCTGCACGGGTTCGCAGTGAATTGTGCAACAAAAAACATGCAACAGAGTGTGAATTGAATTTTACCAGAAATCAAATCTTTTGGGTACACCACTGAACAACAAGAGCTGCATTTACGGGTTAATTTTCATCTTGCGTCTCATTAATGTTAATCACTTGCATAGCGTGATGAACAAATATGCATTATTTGTAGTAAATATTAAAACTCTGAAATTGAACATGTTTCTGTGATGCACTGGTTGGGAATCACTTCTGTAGCCTGTCTTTACTAAAGTGGCTGCTCCTCTGTTTCTTCTCTCCATAAGGGCTATCATAAAGCACCTGAAAGCCTATGAGAAAACAGTTGAGGTCACATATTCTCATAACACAGCCATTGCTGGTTTGGTGGCTGCAGCTGGGAAGAGGTCAGTCAAACATAATTATCCTCCCAACAGCACAAGAGAATAAAATGTCCAAGCAATAAAAAAATATGATTTGTGCATGTTACAGTTTACTCTCTAAGAAACGTGTGTGTTACCTGGGCTGGGGCAGCCTGGCTGTGCTGGGCCTCATTGATGCTAGTGAGTGTGAGCCAACATTTGGAGCAGGTGAGCAACATTGCTGTAGTCACAAATGTGTTGCAATGAATTGGATTTTAGAAAATGGAGGCATCCTACTCATTGTTTTGTGTGTGTGTGTGTGTGTGTGTGTGTGTGTGTGTGTGTGTGTGTGTGTGTGTGTGTGTGTGTGTGTGTGTGTGTGTGTGAGACATAGCCTTTGGCGATATTCAGGCGTTCGTAAGTGGAGGATACAGAGCGCTCAACAACAAAGAGGGTTCCATTTCTTTTCTGGTATTTATGAAAGAAACTGCTTCAAGGTTCCCTTTAAGGTTCCCACAAATTAATGTCGAAAAAAATAGTGTCTAAATAATGCAAAAAAAAAATCAATACACCATAATGTTGTATGACAGTAAAATCACATCTTTGGAGAGATTTAACATTTCATCATGCCCATTGTGATTGTGTGAGGCCTAAAATATTTGAAATCCTGTGAAGTAAAATGAAACAAGCTCTTACTTTGAAGTGTGACGATAAAAGCACATCTCTGTAACTTGTCCCCATAGGGTCCCCAGTTTTGCATTGCGCATGAAGAGTTTTTGCTTCACGTCCTACCCACGCTTGATGACCAGGACACTGTCATTCTCATCTACACACACACAGGTGAGAGACAACGCTAGAGCTTGACCGTGGTGTGTCGTCAAACATCCTCTTCAAACATCCCGATGTCTTCTTTTCTCAGACAATATCAGTGAAGTGATGAATGTAGCCCACCGAGTGAGGGAAAGGATGTCTAACCTCCATGCTATTTATCACCAGACTGATGGAGAGTACGCTAATGTTCAAGTTGGTTATCTCTCTAACTAAATTTGAATTACTGACATATACAGGACGCTCTGAACCTCGTGTAATCCTTTCCTTGCATTTAACATTTCCTTGCTAGTATACTTCCCAACCGACCATCTCAATAGTGCCTGTCTGTCTGTCTACCCTACCTACCTAGTATATACTGCCCTCGCTTTTAATGAAATCCTTAATGCTCGTATCTGTTCTTAATACATTGCTCCTCCCTTAATATCCACCTTTTTCTTTACAGGAAGAAATAAAAATATTGTGTAAATCCACTTTAACATTTTCTTGGCAATTACCATCTTCTGGAACTCTACAGCACATGGTACATCACTCACTCACTCACTCACTCACTCACTCACTCACTCACTCACTCACTCACTCACTCACTCACTCACTCACTCACTCACTCACTCACTCACTCACTCACTCACTGACTTGCTTGCTTCTGTTGTGCAGTGGGAGCTGTCCACCAAGTTAGTGCTGAACGCTGTGAGCACAGGTGCGCACATCCTAAAGGGCAAGGTCTTTCACAACCACATGATCGACGTGCAAATTACCAACAGCAAACTTTACCGCCGTGCCACACAATTAATCCAGGTATCAGATTTTCTTGGTAATCAAGCATTAACATGGTGAATTAATATCCTCACTGCTGCACCCTTGAGCGCATCTGCAAATTTGGTTATAAAGAGTGATGACCCCCAAATTCTTCTTATGCTAGAAATTGTCTGGTCATCCTGCGGCCAAGTGCGAGGAGGCTCTCCTGAAGGCTATCTACCAGGTGGACCACCTGACTGAGGACATTACCGCCTATCCTATGGCCACAAATTTTGCCACCGGCAAAGAAAGGACAAAGGTAACTGAGTGACAGAAAACAACAAGTGTTGTGTGCCATGTTTCCTTCATTTTTTGTGTGCAGGTAGTGCCTTTGACCTTGGTTTCACTGCTGAGTGGTTGCTCTGTCGAGGATGCAAGGTCTTTTCTGGATTTGCAGCCAATCATACGGAAGGCCGTGGAGGCCTATGTGCAGTAATGCAATCTTCAGCAACAAATTACACCAGACATTTTTCTGTTCAATTAGTTGAGTACTAATGAAGATGCACCTTGTTTATAAATGTTTCCAATCCCATGAGCTTCACATTATTCTCAATTTTCATCCACATATATTTTCAACGCAGCATGAATTGCCATATTCATTTGTGGATGAGTCAGACAATCAACAAGGCTGGAAGAAGTTTAATTTTGGTTTTTAGTTTTGCAGAGAGGAATTTGTCTACTTGAAGAGTGTTACGCAATAAAAGAATGAACTAACAAATAAAAATTAAATTGCATTTTAAAACATTTTAGGGGTGACACCATCAAAGCATTATGGGCAAGCAACATCCGCATTCGGCAAAATGAGATGAATCATTTCCTTTTGGTTCTGTCTGTTCCCGGAACAAAGCACAAATATTAAATGTCTACAATTTAGTTTTACACAAAGACTCCCACTGATGAGCACAGCAGACATTCAGACAAAATGATATAGATGAGTTTAACTACGGTTGCCCATACATACCTTAACACTACCATCACCATAGGCCACTCGACCCAAAATGTTGACATCAGCAAATCGCTCAACCACACAGCGCCATACGCGCTGTCTGCCATCTGCCCTGCTCTGTGAAAACTGTGATCTATCTGTCAAGAGAACGCCACTTGCTACAAATTATCCGAAACACCATTGGAGACTGTTTGTGGATCAGAAATGAACATCGGATTCATGAGCAACAGCCATGGAGGACATTCTTGGAGTCAGCATGTCAAATTTGAGAAATGTGTGGCTTTGTGCTGTTTGATGAAGCTGCACATTTTGGGCTAGACACATCTGTCCAAGAATTGTGCTACCGGCATCTTGAAATGCCGCACCTGTGAGCTGGATCGATCCGTCTTGGCAAAGCAACAGTAAACACTGTCAGATTTTGACAGATTAGGGAACAACATTTCAGAGGCCATTGTGTAGGTGTGTGTGTTTTAATTGAGCTCATGCAAAAATGAGCTTTTTGATATTTTTACCTTCACTGACTGACAACTCATGAACAAAATCAAACCTGGACTTAAACTGTATTTTTTGCTTTGAGTTTTATATCCTTTTATTTTTCTAAAACAAACAAAAAAAACATCTTGTGCATTGCTTTTATTTTGTATTAACATCATATGTTCATCACTTTAGGTACTTCAGACGAAACAATGAGTACACAAGCAGCCCACTCTTCAGCTCATCCACTTGAGCATGGCCCGAGTCCTTGTTTCTATGGATTCACACTCATACTGAATAACCATGGTGACGGTAAGGCATCAGTACTCAGTAACACACGTCACGCTGCTGATCCACATCGCTGCTCACGCACACCCCAACTGAATACATAGCATGTGTATATCTCACAATTCATTGATTCCATTAGTTCATCTAGAACTAATTTATGTTTATATTAATCTAGCATGATACAGGGAAAAAAAAATACCGATAATATATGATCCTGTCCTCAAAGTGAGAAATGATTATTAAGGCTTCTAACTGTTTTAGACGCACGGCATCGATCAAATAACTATTCGGCGATGAATGTCTTCCGATCTGTTTAAAATAATGAGATTACGTTTATAATCTTGAGTGCATCATATTTTTAAATTTAAGCTGCTAGTTAGGTAACTGTTCAGATTTCAAAAGAAATTGTGGCAGTGATATATAGATAAATATTTAACAGAATATATGCTAGAAGCATAAATACACACTAACAATAGTAAGTGCAATATTAATAACAATATCTGGAGGTCTGCAAAGACTCATGAAACAGTAATTCTGCATTCCTTAGATATACAACTTCCAAATATACAAATAATTAGTATATTTAAAGACTGTAGGCTAGATTGTAGTTTCAAGTTTTATGTTATTGTCCAAATTCCAACAACAGCGAGATAAAGTGCATCAAGTGTTCTGGTACTTCCACTCGTTCTACTCAGTCTGTGAAGAAGGGAAAAAAAGTCGCAGACTCGATACGCAAAGTGTCGTTTCATCGTCAGTTTTTCAGACGGGGATCTCAGTCTTCCAAGGAACCCAGCTGGGACTCCACTGAGGTCTTGGTGACCTGATGCAGCAGAGCACCATCTGCTGTTGCGCCTCCGTCCACCCGCCCTGTCTCCTTCTGCTTTCCTGACTCATCAGCGTCGGTGTCACATGGACCTTTAGCGTTGGAGTCTTCAGCATCGGCCTCCTTGTCCCCGGTTGCATCGATATCACAGGTTGAACTATGACCCTGCCAGTTAAATTAAAAAGGTGGTGAACCGACAAATTGGACACCAATATTGCTCCAGCTCTATAAAAGTTGATTCATAAAAAATAAAGTCAACAAGTAAGACATCACCTCAACTTTCGTTATAACAGAGGTAACTGTTATTTTAAACGGTATAAACCATGTTTGACCAAAGAACTCCCACAAGCGTGCCGAGCTAAGTTAATTAAGGTAAGTGGTAGGTAAGTAGACTTACATAATGCCTTGTACAAACCGGGCCACTTCTCTCCAAATGCATCGTCAGACCGATACAATGATGTCAAAAAATACTTGTCCTCTTTACAAATGATTTTTTTTGGCATAGTTTACACACTTAACTGTTCAAGATCATCAAATAAATATAATTGCTGAGACCCGTATTACTTCTAAAATACTTTTACTCGAGTAGAGTATCGGACCACCTGTGGTTGTCAGTAATTATGCAAAGTGGTGGCAAGAAAAGAAGTTGCAAGTCTTACCTCTTAAAGTGGAGGCAAGTTGTTGGAAAAACAAAACAGATCTGTTCAGTCTGTCTAATTGGATAGCGAGATTATCTTCCCCTGATGGCTTAGAATTAGCATTTAGACTGCACTAGGTCACATTCGTCTTTGACGCAGACTTGAACCCCTTCGTCCCGCTCACAAAGAGGAGTAGTTTTCTTCACTCAACAGCCCTTGTGGCTGCGAATAATTTTTAATTGAAAAAAAAAATTATGATGTCCATCGATATCATAAGTATACTTGTACACCTGTACACTGAAATCCAATAGATGCAATACAGTCACTGCTTTAAAAATAATCTACTTGCATAATGAAAAATAAAGGTGTTGATTCAGTGTGTTTGACCAATACTCAATTTCTTTAACCATTTATTCCCAATTTCTCAGTTAATAAGACATCTTGCTCAAAAAATGCACCATGTTCACAAAGCAGTCACCCAATTCATTTAGATTAAATTATTTTGTCTGTGCTGAGAAGACTTTGCTTTTTAAAAAATTTTTTAAAGTGCAAACTGTGTATTTAACCTGTTTAATTATAATGTCCTGACCTTGGGTGAAGCTCTTTCTTGCTGCAACAACTCGCCTTCTTCTTGAGACTCTCCCATGTGATCCTTGCTCTCCTCCTCCACATCATCATCTGCTCCTGCAGAAGCACTGTCGTTTCCCTCGTCCTCCAAAAGTGTTGAGTCTTCATGATCCTGATTTGGAATGTCTTCTGTGACCTTGCGCTCTTCCTGTTCTTCACCAAACTCATCTTCACTTCTTTCAGTGATCTCTCCTCCATCTATCTTGTCGCTCTCCCCCTTCTCTTCATCATATTCTACTCCAACTGCCTCCTCGCCTGTCTTGTCCCCATCTTCGGGATCCTCCTCCCTTTCACCTTCCGTGTCATTATTATTTGTGTCACTCTCTGGTGTTTCTTCCCTCATGCACTGGCAGCACTCTTTCTCGCCATTGATTTGTGAGTCTTCAGCTTCATATTTCTCGTTTTCATCTGTATCCTCCTCATCTTCCTCAGGAAGTGTCTTGTGAGTTTTGAATTCCTCGCTTGATTCGTTGTCTTCCTCTTCCTCTTGTACAACCTCTAAACTCCTTATTTCCCCTTCTACTAAGGCCACGCTGTCATTGCGCCTATTTGTAGGCTGTGACACAGATGCAGGGACTGGTGCTGTGGTCTTCCTGAGTTGAAGAATCTTAAGGAGATCAAACTCCATCATCACCGGCGCTTCAGCTGCCGCCGGGTTCATTTTCAGAGGGCGTGCTGCTAATTTTTTGCGTACACATGCGTCACAGGGGCAGTATTCGTCATCACTTCGTTGGTCGCTGAACTCGGCTGTCATCTCACCATCGCTGGAGGAGTCGCCGGTTTTGACTGACTGGTTCTTCATGACCTGACAATTAAATCATACAATAATGTCCAACTTTCTGCAACAAAATCCTGCCAAATCTAATGTGTTGAACAGTTTTTTAAACAAATCACATTAGACCATTATCTGTAAGAATACACATCACCTGAGCATAACAATATATTGCATCATCTAACGCTAATGCTAAAGCTGTATGAGACAGTCTCGCCAAGATGTAGGAGAGCAAATGTGTATTTTTTGTATTTTGGCCTCATTGGAATCTGGAAATCTGCCTCATACAGTGTTTTACCATTTGCATAAATGGAAAGTTGAATTTTGTTGGATTTACCTTCAGCATCCGTCGGCGCTTCTCTGTCATAGTCGACTCTCTAGATAGATTAGCCCCCTTTGGAGGCTGAGGTGACTTTCCGCTTCGGCCACATCGACTATGGATCTTACTCATTTCCCGCTTAATGCTGTTCTGGATTCGTTGTCTCACTTCATCCCTCAACTCTGAAATCATCGTGTCCAAGATGAGACTGTCATCAAGGTCCCAACGGACTTTAAACTCCTCCATGGCATCAATGTAGTGGTTCATGAATTCTTTCTCAAGCTTCTTCAGAAGGTGCAACACCCACACTGGATCGGGATCCTGGGATAGTTTATTTGACAATGGTGCTTGCAAAATTGTTGGTGGTGTTGCTGAACTGGAGTTGGAGTCGGCAGAGCTTTGGTTCGATAATGAAGGGTCTGTATCTTTTGGACTTTGCGGGATTTGAGGGACTTGACTTGGATTATCACTATGCCAAGGTTGTTCTTTAGAAAATACCTCAGCCGTAACTTCTACTTTGTGTGGTTCTGTTGTCTGCTCTGAAGCTTTCTCCACAGCCTCATCCTCACGTGAAGATTCTTTGGGGAGTGTTTCATCCCCTACTTGATTGTCTTGGTCCTTCCCTGAGCCACCAGAGCCACTGCTCATGCCTACCCCAGATGAGGACCTTGGTGGGGTCCCTTGTTCAATGCCGGTGTCCTTGGTCTCAATGTTCCTAGGTTCGGTGAGCCAAAGGGATTGGAGAATGGCTATAATGTCATCGTACTGCCGGTGTCTGTCCTCATGTTTGTTGCAGCTTTGACCTCTGACAGGCTCAATTAACTGAAGCTGAGCCAAACAGTCCAGGAGGCCTCTGGCTGATGTGCTTAGTCTACGCCCATAAACTGGAGACACCTGTGGAGTAGATATTACATTATTTCTGGCATGTTCTTGTTACACAAACACATTCCAGACAAAATAATTAGTATTATTTATCTTACTGTACCTCAGGCAAGCTTCTACATCGTCCCAGAGAGGAGCCGAGAAGAACCTTCATGACTGCAGCTGAAGAGTGCCAATCTTTGGGCAATGCCGTTCCACTAATCCATGGAGAGTTGGGTTTTGGAGGATCTTCTAATGCATCACCACCTGTAGCCAGATCTATATTTTTTTCATTTATTGTAGCACATTCTTCTTCTTTCTGGTAACCCCCAACTTCCTCCACTTTGTCTAACTTATCTTCTGCAAGATGTTCCTCTGATTCTACAACAGCTTTAAACATCGCTTCCTTGCCGTGCGGATCATCAATGAGCTCATCAAGGGCAATCATGTCGCTGTTAGAAGGAATGCTGCGTAACCAATCATTGACCACTTCACTGGGGGAAGCATTGGGTAGACACTCAGGGGTCACTACTGTCCCCTCACCCTGATCCTGTTGGCTGCTCTTCATCTCATGCCTGATGTCTTTCTCTAAATGCTGTTTGCCACTGGTTTTGCTTGACTGCTGACAGTGTTGATGTGTGTCCTGAGTGTCCTGGACAAGGTCAGCAGCAGACCTGGGTCTTTCAACACGTGTCGCCTTACAACAAGCTCTAGAGTTGCCCTGCTTTGAGGACTTGACTGACATCTCTTTCTTTGTAGAAATGGATGTTTTGACAGATCGGACACTGCCACTCTCAGATGGGTCGGCAGTGCCTTCTCCTTTACTCTGCTTCAAGCCATTCTTTTTTGCATCACCTGCCAGGTCACACGACAGGGAACATAGTCCACTGGAGTTCGCACTAGCCTCCTTGTTGATGAGGCTATTCTGTTTTTCTTCAACTCCACTTTCTGACTTTTTGGAGCCACTGTTGTCAGGATCAACAGTTGTCTCAACTTCATCAGGCTGCTGAGCAAGCTTAGAATTTTTAACCTGGGCACCAACTGATGACAGTGAAGATGAGATGCTGTTGTTATTGCTTTTGCAGCTTGATGCTGGGCTGGCACAAATACAGTCCTCATGGTGTTTGTCAACATCCCCATCAAATTCAGGTGCTTCAATAGTCGGGATGTCGACTGCTCCGGGACTCTCATTGACTCTGGAGTTATGAGATAATCTTGACTGGGCATTTGGAGCTGCTGCTCTCATTCTGTCCTTGTGATTCTCTACATGAGAAATGCAGGACTTGCAGCTGTCTGTGTCACACATTTCCTGGTCATCTGGCAATGCAAGAGACACTGACCCAGAGTTTTGACTTAGTTGCTCAGTGCTTCGTGAGTCCTCCACTTCATTTTGTTCCATTGTTTTTTCCTCTTTCTCTGCTTCATTTTCATTGCCCACCCCTCTTTTCGCTCCCTCTTCAAATGCCGGCACTACAACACACTGGCATTTAAAATGTCCAGATTTAGCAGAAGTTGCTGAGTGAACTGAGCACACACTCCGAGCTCTTACCTCATTAGAACCGCTGGGTGATGAAGCTCTAACTTTCTGCAATGAGCCCATTTTTTTTGGTGACAACATTTGACCATAAGAGTGTTTAGAAGTTTTACTTGGTGTGTTTCTTTCTTCCACATCTTCACCTTCAAAAATTTGTGATGTCTCTGTTGCCTCACTTACCATATCAACCTCTTGTGGTGTTTTAATGGTGACTGCATTTGGTTTTTGAGATGCTGGTTTTAGATTCTTGATAGAAACGGACTTTTTTGAGGCAGACGAGCCCCGGGAAGATTTTGACTTCATAGACATGGCGCTGGCTCCTCGCTCTTTATCTTCATCTGCCTTATTTCCATTCACCTCAATAGTAGAAACTTCCTTTAGATCAGGAAAGTTTGGGGCACAGGTTGTACGAGAAGAGGTTGTTGATTTTGTAGACAAAGCACTGTTTGTCCTTTCTTCAGCTGTGTTACAATCTTCTTTGTTGCCTTCATTATCTGGATTTTCAAAGCATATGTCTGTTTTTTCTGTTTCAGTTGGACATTGACTATTTGTGGACTTGCGGTAAGATATTTTGGATTTCCCTGACTTTGATGATTTCGTTGAGAGGGCACTATTGGGTCTCTGTTCAGTGCCAGACTTGATAGAAACAGAATTTACAGAAAGACAACTATGAGTTCTACTGTTTTCCAAGTCTGCATTGTCAGATGGAGAGACACTTGAGAGAGTCTTAGTTGAAATACAAGATCTTGCTTCTCTTTTGAACAAGGTTCCTCCCTCTGCTCCCTCTGTTGATGTGACATTGGGACTTTCAAATGTGCCACTCAAGTTGGACTTGTGAGACTCACCTGACATAACACTGGAGCTTCTCAAGTTATTTTCTGTTGTTGTATCAGTAGAAACGGATTTCTGTGGTGTGTTGGATTTATGGATTATAGCTGAGGTGGTTCTGTCTTGGTTTTTTTCTGTTGGCTCAGGACTAGACATTCTGGAAATGGCACTGGCTGTGTCACTTTTCAGGACATCAGCGATGGCAGATCCACGTCCTGTGAGATTTGTTTTGTTGGATTGTGTAGACAAAGCATCATCGTTCATTAAGTAATTTGCATTCTCTTGGTTTTCGAGAGGCGAAGTTGGGTTTGAAGGGGCTTGTGGAGGGTCACATGATCTCTTTGAGGCTCTACTACTGCTATTGGAGGTGACCACCCATTTGCAGCCTCCACAATTACGACAGACACTTGACAACCCGGATGGGCCGGAGGTGCCAGATGAAGCTTTTACAATACTTTGTATCTCTTCGCTCTCATTTGTTTGGTTTACAACTTTGGTGGACCTACAAGAAGCTCTACTTACATTTGAGCTGAATCTGAGAGGTTGATCTATCATCTCAGATCCACATAGACAAGAGGTGACAGCAGATGTTGTTTCACACTCTTTATTGTCCTGGTCCTCTGTTTTGTTGACATCAGTCGAGTGGCAAATTGGCTGACTGTTGTTCAGGTGAGGATTTGAGGATGGTCCACTTCTTTGTGAACACTGTGAAGCACTAGGTGGCAGGTCGTCATCAACATCTTGGTCTTCTTTTAATGATCGCAGTACATGTGAGGAGCTGCTGACTCTAGACAGTGGGTGATCCACCTCTTCCTCCATTGGCTCATCCACGATTGACCTCTCGCTAGGAAATCTTGCATTGTCATTCTTGGTGATCACTTCACTGCGACTGGAGCACCTGCTCATCGTGCACATGTCTACGTTAGTGTCTTCGTTCTGCACCATGTCTAATCTCCGCTCTACCTGTTCCACCACACATGTTTCTTCTTGGACGAGTTGACTATGCTCTGAATCTGAACCTCTTCCACAGTTGGAGAATTTTGCCCGGCAACGCACTACTCTCACCGAGTTACAAGATGAGGAAGAGCCAGAGGAATGTGTGTGTCTTACTGTAGTGTGAGTCTGGCTCGACATATATTGGGGTGGGACAGGTGGCTGCTTATGATTATGTATTGGGTGGTCCCAGAGGTTGTACTTCTCTTCTTGCATCTGGTAACAGCAGCTGCACTGACTCACATCCAATGGATGATGGAGAGATTGATTGGAATAGTCCATATCATCTGGGTCAACAGTTGCACAATCAGAGTAGCTTTCCGATTGGTAATTTTGCAAACAAGGGGTGTGGGCATGGCTTGGAGGGCAGCAGTCACTTGTCAGAGAGGGTGATTTTCCAATCTGCGTGGACCACTGCAAGGTCTCATCATTGCGGAGGCGAAAACGAACTCTCATCTCCACGGAGAGACTGCCATCCTTATTGACTAGGACACGCTTTTCAATGTCATCATTCATAATAGAAGGTCTCTGTTGTGCGTGTGCTCTTATAGCGTTGCCAAAGGACTTCTCTGAGGACAACGACAATCGAGTGGAGCGGGTAGATGAATCAGATCGACGGTGGATGATGCTCTTTTTTGTTTCTAGACCAAAGTTAACTGAAAGCAGAGATTGAACAATCAAACAATAATCAGCGCTGTGTTGTAAATTCATGTGTCTGCACATAATGTATATGTCAATAACTGATAGCCTACCACTTTTCCTGCTCTCCTGTCCCTCACTGCATTCACTGGCTCCAGATTGAGCTCCATGAGGGGTTGATCTTGCTTCTTGGATACCTGGGGATCGAGCTCCACTTCCAGGAGTCCTAGGACCAAGACCAGGCGACCTGCTGCTCAAACCTGGCAGTTTTTCCTCTGAGCTCTTTCGCAGGATCTTCAGTAGCAAGGGACTGAGGGCCTCTCTGCCGACACACACCAAAACTCCAGGGCATGTCATCAGACTTTGAACGTTGTCAACCTAGGGACCCATTTACAATGTTTCAAAATGTAACCCAGATAAGTCAAAAGTTGAACAAGAGGTTAAGTGTACAGTGTCAGTTTGCCATTGTGCACTGTTAGACAAAATACATTCATGTGCAGATTCTGTATGACTTTGCCTTTGTTAATGCTATTTATCATTATATCATCACAAGTTTATGATGCATGAAGCTGGATGATAATAATTCTCAGGTGTCAAACTCAAGGTTTACGTGGCCTGTGAAGAGATATCATGTGTGATGCCTTCATGTTTCTTGCAAATTGTCTTCACTTTTAACAACACTGGGATGAGATATGCTAGAATTTTCGATACTGACCTCCCCTTTAAATTCAATTGAAAAATAGTTGAACAAAAAATTTACTGGCTTTTGATTTCGAAACTGGTTATCCATCATTATTCACAGTTATAATGGCCCTACTAGGGAAGTTATTGCAACAATATGACCTGTGACAAAAACAAGTTTGACACTCTTGATCTAATTGGGGTGTCATTAATGTATGGAATTTTAAAAAAATTCCTCACCCTGCGTCCCTCAGCAGTGTAAACCTTTCGGACATGGAACTGCATCACTTCAGACACTTCCTCAAGAAAGGCCCTCATACTTCTGATTGACCGCCTGCTCAGTACTACATTCCTCCGCATCCCTGGCTCAGTATTTTTAACCAGCAGGATCCGTCGATGCCTGTGAGGTAGATGGCCAGGTAAGGATGTGGACGAGGTTTCTGGTTGAGTGGATATGCGGCTCTGATGGTGCCAAATGCTTTGGCGTTTGTTGGCATGCTCCATGTTGATTGGTTTAGGCTGGCGCCGGTCAGAGCAGAGGTAACAGCCCCCATCCTGGAGTTCTTCTAGATGTTTGATGGTGTGGGTGCCGCGGGGCGTGGTCACAGTCCGCACACCAAAAGGAAGTGGCACCTATACAGACATAAAATAGTTTTGTATAAATGTTGGATCTAGAAGTTATCATCATGCTAAAATGCATTCAACAGTACTCACTCCATGGTGAAGTAGATAAAAGTAAATCAAATGCATCGTTTTATATAACTTAATGCTGCTCTTCCTGTTTTGATACCCGACACCTGTCCTACTAACCTTTTGTGAAAGGTCATCTAGCAGAGCATCAAAGCATTTGAAGCTGCGCTTGTGGATGGCCATCCTGACACCGCCAAACTGGCTGTCCCCACTTTTGTAGAAGGTTATCCTCTTGGCTGGTGCGGCTGTCTTCACGTGGGCGGGGCGCGGGTCAGAAGGTGGTCGGGGCTTGGGTGTTGAGGCATATTTAGATGTATGTGGAAGGCCCCACCTCCCTTCTTGGACAGTCGTCATGCTGCACTTTCACACACACCTGATGGTTGTAAAACAGGGCAATAATGAATGTAGTGATACGTTTTAAGATATTTTTTTTGTCACATTTTGTCCTTTTCATATAACCATGTGATTAATCTGGTTGTTTGACAAGGAGGATTCAGGTCAGAATATCCACTAACAAGTCATATAACTCTAATATATTCTAATTTCATAGCTTTATTTTAATAATGCCCAGATCAGGGGTCAACAATGTGGTGCTCGTGGGCACCAGGTAGCCCCCAAGGATGACATGAATAGCCTGCGGGGAAGTTCAGTTATCATTTGAAAATGTTAATATTTGCAGAGCTGTATATAAATAGTGTTGCTTATTTATATCTATCTGCTTCCTACCATGTTAAGTCATTCTTGATACTGGGAGAATACATGAACATGGTCAGTGTCTCCACAAACATAAATATCATTCTTAACATACGCTTCAATGTTTTTTTTTTTTTTTTTAGCAAATGCAGAGGTGCGTATCCCTTTGCAATAATCAGTCCTCAAGAAGTAGTTGTTTCACTGTCAAAAAGGTTGGTGACCATTTTTTTAGATGGACATTGTTAATAAGGTACTTTTTATCAATGCACTACATCATATTAACAGCCATATCTACTATATTGGCTACTTTATTTAACTACATGACAGAATCAAATCAGGACGACTTGGCACAATGCCCTAAAGTTTTATACAACACAATTACAATCACATTAATAAACACATTGTAAAATGAATACAATCAAATCAGAATTATATCGATTTTGAAACAACTCTGTATATTTACTAATCTAATAATTCCTTAGGGGCAGTAAGAGGGCAAACCGCTTTTCCTGGCCCAAGACAACCTCAACGTGACGCT